>NW_027515461.1:702585-754687 GCF_048772815.1 Callospermophilus lateralis
TTGGTGAGCCAAGTGGGATTTGTGTACTGATCAATACCACCAAGGATCATCAAGATTCGGTGAAAAAATATTTGCTGGTATTTCGGAAACTCGTTATTTCTTAGAAGCTTGGCAACCCCTCTCAATGAAAGTGCTTTTCCACAGTCTGTGCCTAGGTCAAGTTGAAGAGGAAACAAAACGTAGAGACAAAACTGAGAACTACTTTATTTTGTCAAGTTTCAAAGAGCTACTACAAACCATGTTGGATTTAGAGTTCCAAATTCATCTATCTATATAGGAGAGAACAGAGTGAAACCTAAAACTAAAAACTGCTACTGTAAACGATCGCTTCAACCTAGAAGAACTAAATTTGGTGAGCCAAGTGGGATTTGTGTACTTGTCATTACCACCACGTATCATCAACATTGGGTGAAAAAATATTTGCTGGTATTTCGGAAACTTGAAATTTCTTGGAACCTTGGCAACCCCTTTCAATGAAAGTGCTTTTCCACAGTCTTTGCTTAGGGCTACAAGAAACGAAAACAAATCATAGAGACAAAACTGAAAACTCCTTTATTTTGTCAAGTTTCAAAGACCTACTACAAACCATGTTGGATTTAGAGTTCCAAATCCATCTATCTATATAGGAGAGAGCAGAGTGAAACCTAAAAATAAAAACTGCTACTGTACACGAATGCTTCAACCTAGAAGAACAAAATTTGGTGAGCCAAGTGGGATTTGTGTAGTTGTTCTTACCACCAAGTATCATCAAGATTGGGTGAAAAAATATTTGCTGGTATTTCAGAAACTCGTTATTTCTTAGTAGCTTGGCAACCCCTCTCAATGAAAGTGCTTTTCCACAGTCTGTGCCAGGGCTACTTGAAGAGGAAACAAACCATAGAGACAAAACTGAGAACTCCTTAATTTTGTCAAGTTTCAAAAAGATACTACAAACTATGTTGGATTTAGAGTTCCAAATTCATCTATCTATATAGGAGAGAACAGAGTGAAACCTAAAAATAAAAACTGCTACTGAAAACGAATGCATCAACCTAGAAGAACAAAATTTGGTGAGTCAAGTGGGATTTGTGTACTGATCAATACCACCAAGGATCATCAAGATTCGGTGAAAAAATATTTGCTGGTATTTCGGAAACTCGTTATTTCTTAGAAGCTTGGCAACCCCTCTCAATGAAAGTGCTTTTCCACAGTCTGTGCCTAGGTCAAGTTGAAGAGGAAACAAAACGTAGAGACAAAACTGAGAACTACTTTATTTTGTCAAGTTTCAAAGAGCTACTGCAAACCATGTTGGATTTAGAGTTCCAAATTCATCTATCTATATAGGAGAGAACAGATGTAAACCTAAATATAAAAACTGCTACACTAGAAGAACGCTTCAACCTACAAGAACAAAATTTGGTGAGCCAAGTGGGATTTGTGTACTGATCATTACCACCCAGTATCATAAACTTTGGGTAAAAAAAATATTTGCTGGTATTTCAGAAACTTGTTATTTTTTAGAAGCTTTGCAAACCCTCTCAATGAAAGTGCTTTTCCACCGTCTGTGCCTAGGGCTACTTGAAGAGGAAACAAACCATAGAGACAAAACTGAGAACTCCTTCATTTTGTCATGTTTCAAAGAGCTACTAAAACCATGTTGGATTTAGTGTTCCAAATTCATCTATCTATATAGCAGAGAATAGAGTGAAACCTAAATATAAAAACTGCTACTGTAAACGAACGCTTCAACCTAGAAGAACAATATTTTGTGAGCCAAGTGGGATTTGTGTACCGATCATTACCACCAAGTATCATCAAGATTGGGTGAAAAAATATTTGCTGGTATTTCGGAAACTCGTAATTTCTTGGAAGCTTGGTAACCCCTCTAAATGAAAGTGCTTTTCCACACTCTCTGCTTAGGGCTACTTGAAGCGGAAACAAATCATAGAGACAAAACTGAGCACTCCTTTATTTTGTCAAGTTTCAAAGAGCTACTACAAACCATATTGGATTTAGAGTTCCAAATTCATCTGTCTATGTAGGAGAGAAAAGAGTGAAACCTAAATATATAAACTGCTACTGTAGACGAACGCTTCAACCTAGAAGAACAAAATTTGGTGAGCCAAGTGGGATTTGTGTATCGATCATCACCACCAAGTATCATCAAGTTTGGGTGAAAAAATATTTGCTGGTGTTTCAGAAACTCGTTATTTAGTAGAAGCTTGGCACCCCTCTCAATGAAAGTGCATTTCCACAATCAGTGCCTAGGGCTACTTGAACATTAAAGAATCCATAGAGAGAAAACTGAGAACTCCTTTATTTTGTCAAGTTTCAAAGAGCTACTACAAACCATGTTGGATTTAGAGTTCCAAATTCATCTATCTATATAGGAGAGAACAGAGTGAAACCTAAAAATAAAAACTGCTACTGTAAAAGAACGCTTCAACCTAGAAGAACAAAATTTGGTGAGCCAAATGGGATTTGTGTACTGATCAATACCACCAAGGATCATCAAGTTTCGGTGAAAAAATATTTGCTGGTATTTCGGAAACTCGTTATTTCTTAGAAGCTTGGCAACCCCTCTCAATGAAAGTGCTTTTCCACAGTCTGTGCCTAGGTCAAGTTGAAGAGGAAACAAAACGTAGAGACAAAACTGAGAACTACTTTATTTTGTCAAGTTTCAAAGAGCTACTGCAAACCATGTTGGATTTAGAGTTCCAAATTCATCTATCCATATAGGAGAGAACAGATGTAAACCTAAATATAAAAACTGCTACACTAGAAGAACGCTTCAACCTACAAGAACAAAATTTGGTGAGCCAAGTGGGATTTGTGTACTGATCATTACCACCCAGTATCATAAACTTTGGGTAAAAAAAATATTTGCTGGTATTTCAGAAACTTGTTATTTTTTAGAAGCTTTGCAAACCCTCTCAATGAAAGTGCTTTTCCACCGTCTGTGCCTAGGGCTACTTGAAGAGGAAACAAACCATAGAGACAAAACTGAGAACTCCTTTATTTTGTCATGTTTCAAAGAGCTACTAAAACCATGTTGGATTTAGAGTTCCAAATTCATCTATCTATATAGCAGAGAATAGAGTGAAACCTAAATATAAAAACTGCTACTGTAAACGAACGCTTCAACCTAGAAGAACAATATTTTGTGAGCCAAGTGGGATTTGTGTACCGATCATTACCACCAAGTATCATCAAGATTGGGTGAAAAAATATTTGCTGGTATTTCGGAAACTCGTAATTTCTTGGAAGCTTGGTAACCCCTCTAAATGAAAGTGCTTTTCCACACTCTCTGCTTAGGGCTACTTGAAGCGGAAACAAATCATAGAGACAAAACTGAGCACTCCTTTATTTTGTCAAGTTTCAAAGAGCTACTACAAACCATATTGGATTTAGAGTTCCAAATTTATCTGTCTATGTAGGAGAGAAAAGAGTGAAACCTAAATATATAAACTGCTAGTGTAGACGAACGCTTCAACCTAGAAGAACAAAATTTGGTGAGCCAAGTGGGATTTGTGTATTGATCATCACCACCAAGTATCATCAAGTTTGGGTGAAAAAATATTTGCTGGTGTTTCAGAAACTCGTTATTTAGTAGAAGCTTGGCACCCCTCTCAATGAAAGTGCATTTCCACAATCAGTGCCTAGGGCTACTTGAACATTAAAGAATCCATAGACAGAAAACTGAGAACTCCTTTATTTTGTCAAGTTTCAAAGAGCTACTACAAACCATGTTGGATTTAGAGTTCCAAATTCATCTATCTATATAGGAGAGAACAGAGTGAAACCTAAAAATAAAAACTGCTACTGTAAAAGAACGCTTCAACCTAGAAGAACAAAATTTGGTGAGCCAAATGGGATTTGTGTACTGATCATTACCCCCAAGTATCATCAAGATTGGGTGAAAAAATATTTGCTGGTATTTCGGAAACTCGTTATTTCTTAGAAGCTTGGCAACCCCTCTCAATGAAAGTGCTTTTCCACAGTCTGTGCCTAGGTCTACTTGAAGAGGAAACAAAACATAGAGACAAAACTGAGAACTCCTTTATTTTGTCAAGTTTCAAAGAGCTACTGCAAACCATGTTGGATTTAGAGTTCCAAAGTCATCTGTCTATATGGGAGAGAACAGAGGGAAACCTACATATAAAAACTGCTACTGTAAACGAACGCTTCAACCTAGAAGAACAAAATTTGGTGAGCCAAGTGGGATTTGTGTACTTATCATTACCAAAAACTATCATAAAGATTCGGTGAAAAAATATTTCCTGGTATTTCGGAAACTCGTTATTTCTTAGAAGCTTGGCAACCCCTCTCAATGAAAGTGCTTTTCCACAGTCTCTGCCTAGGACTACTTGAAGAGGAAACAAACCATAGAGACAAAACTGAGAACTACGTTATTTTCTCAAGTTTCAAAGAGCTACTGCAAAACATGTTGGATTTAGAGTACCAAATTCGTCTATCTATATAGGAGAGAACAGAGGAAAACCTAAATATAAAAACTGCTACAGTAGACGAACAATTCAACCTAGAAGAACAAAATTTGGTGAGCGAAGTGGGATTTGTGTACTGATCATTTCCTGTTAGTATCATCAACATTGGGTGAAAAAATATTTCCTGGTATTTCGGAAACTCGTTATTTCTTAGAAGCTTGGCAACCCCTCTCAATGAAAGTGCTTTACCACCGTCTGTGCCTAGGGCTACTTGAAGAGGAAAGAGCTACTGCAAAACATGTTGGATTTAGAGTACCAAATTCGTCTATCTATATAGGAGAGAACACAGTGAAACCTGAACATAAAAACTGCTACTGTCGACGAACGCTTTAACCTGGAAGAACAATATTTTGTGAGCCAAGTGGAATTTGGGTACTGATCATTACCACCAAGTGTCATCAACATTGGATGACAAAATATTTGCAGGTATTTCGGAAACTTGTAATTTCTTGGAAGCTTGGCAACCCCTCTCAATGAAAGTGCTTTTCCACAGTCTCTGCTTAGGGCTACTTGAAGCAGAAACAAATCATAGAGACAAAACTGTGAACTCCTTTATTTTGTCAAGTTTCAAAGAGCTACTATAAACCATGTTGATTTAGAGTTCCAAAATCATCTATCTATATAGGAGAGAACAGAGTGGAACCTAAAAATATAAACTGCTACTGTAAACGAACGCCTCAACCTAGAAGAACAAAATTTGGTGAGCCAAGTGGGATTTGTGGACTTGTCATTACCACCACGTATCATCAAGATTGGGTGAAAAAATATTTGCTGGTAATTCGGAAACTCGTTATTTCTTAGAAGCTTGGCAACCCCAATCAATGAAAGTGCTTTCCCACTGTCTGTTCCTATGGGTACTTGAAGAGGAAACAAATCAAAGAGACAAAACTGAGAACTCCTTTATTTTGTCAAGTTTCAAAGAGCTACTACAAACCATGTTGGATTTAGAGGTCCAAATTCATCTATCTATATAGGAGAGAACAGAGTGAAACCTAAAAATATATACTGCTACTGTAAACCTACGCCTCAACCTAGAAGAACAAAATTTGGTGAGCCAAGTGGGATTTGTGGACTTGTCATTAGCACCACGTATCATCAAGATTGGGAGAAAAAATATTAGCTGGTATTTCGCAAAATCGTAATTTCTTGGAAGCTTGGCAACCCCTCTCAATGAAAGTGCTTTTCCACAGTCTGCTTAGGGCTACTTGAAGCAGAGACAAATCATAGAGAGAAAACTGAGTACTCCTTTATTTTGTCAAGTTTCAAAGAGCTACTACAATCCATATTGGATTTAGAGTTCCAAATTCATCTATCCATATAGGAGAGAACAGAGTGAAACCTAAATATAAAAACTGCTACTATAGACGAACGCTTCAAGCTAGAAGAACAAAATTTGGTGAGCCAAGTGGAATTTGTGTACCGATCTTCACCACCACGTATCATCAACAATGGATGACAAAATATTTGCAGGTATTTCGGAAACTCGTAATTTTTGGAAGCTTGGCAACCCATTTCAATGAAATTGCTTTTCCACAGTCTCGCTTAGGGCTACATGAAGCGGAAACAAATCTTAGAGACAAAACTGAGAACTCCTTTACTTTGTCAAGTTTCAAATAGCTACTAGAAACCATATTGGATTTAGAATTCCAAATTCATCTATCTATATAGGAGAGACAGAGTAAAACCTAAATATAAAAACTGCGAATGTAGACGAACGCTTCAACCTAGAAGGAAAAAATTTGGTGAGCCAAGTAAGATTTGTGTACTGATCATCACCACCAAGTATCATCAAGATTGGGTGAAAAAATATTTGCTGGTATTTCAGAAACTGGTTATATCTTGGAAGCTTGGCAACCCTTCTCAATGAAAGTGCTTTTCCACAGTCTGTGCCAGGGCTACTTGAAGAGGAAACAAACCATAGAGACAAAACTGAGAACTCCTTTATTTTGTCAAGTTTCAAAGAGCTACTACAAACCATGTTGGATTTAGAGTTCCAAATTCATCTATCTATATAGCAGAGAACAGAGTGAAACCAAAATATAAAAACTGCTACTGTAGACGAACGCTTCAACCTAGAAGAACAAAATTTGGTGAGCCAAGTGGGAAATGTGGACCGATCATTACCAACACGTATCATCAACATTGGGTGACAAAATATTTGCCGGTATTTCGGAAACTCGTAATTTCTTGGAAGCTTGGCAACCACTTTCAATGAAAGTGCATTTCCACAGTCTCTGCCTAGGGCTACATAAAGCGCAAAAATATCATAGAGACAAAAATGAGAACTCCTTTACTTTGTCAAGTTTCAAAGAGCTACTACAAACCATATTGGATTTAGAGTTCCAAATTCATCTATCTATATAGGATAGAACAGGTGAAATCTAAATATAAAAACTGCTACTGTAGGCGAACGCTTCAACCTAGAAGAACAAAATTTGGAGAGCCAAGTGGGATTTGTGTACTGATCATTACCACCAAGTATCATCAAGATTGGGTGAAAAAATATTTGCTGGTATTTCGGAAACTGGTAATTTCTTAGAAGCTTGGCAACCCCACTTAATGAAAGTGCTTTTCGACAGTCTGTTCCTAGGGGTACTTGAAGAGGAAACAAACCATATAGACAAAACTGAGAACTCCTTTATTTTGTCACGTTTCAAAGAGCTACTACAAACCGTGTTGGATTTAGAGTTCCAAATTCATCTATCTATATAGAAGAGAACAGAGTAAAATATAAAATAAAAACTGCTACTGCAGACGAACTCTTCAACTTAGAAGAAGAAAATTTGGTGAGCCAAGTAAGATTTGTGTATTTGTCGTTACCACCAAGTATCATCAAGATTGGGTGAAAAAATATTTGCTGGTATTTCAGAAACTCGTTATTTCTTGGAAGCTTGGCAACCCCTCTCAACGAAAGTGCTTTTCAACCGTCTGTGCCTAGGGCTACTTGAAGAGGAAACAAACCATAGAGACAAAACTGAGAACTCCTTTATTTTGTCAAGTTTCAAAGAGCTACTACAAACCATGTTGGATTTAGAGTTCCAAATTAATCTATCTATATAGCAGAGCACGGAGTGAAATCGAAATATAAAAACTGCTACTGTAGACGAACGCTTCAACCTAGAAGAACAAAATTTGGTGAGCCAAGTGGGATTTTTGTGCCAATCATTACCACCACGTATCATCAACCTTGATTGAAAAAATATTTGATGGTATTTCGGAAACTCGTAATTTCTTAGAAGCTTGGCAACCCCTCTCCATGAAAGTGCTTTTTAACAGTCTGTTCCAGGGCTACTTGAAGAGGAAACAAACCATAGAGACAAAACTGAGAACTCCTTTATTTTGTCAAGTTTCAAAGAGCTACTACAAACCATGTTGAATTTAGAGTTCCAAATTCATCTATCTATATCGCAGAGAACAGAGTGAAACCTAAATATAAAAACTGCTACTGTAGACAAACGCTTCAACCTAGAAGAACAAAATTTGGTGAGCCAAGTGGATTTGTGGACTTGTCATTACCACCATGCATCATCAAGATTGGGTGAAAAAATATTTGCTGGTATTTCGGAAACTCGTATTTTCTTGGAAGCTTGGCAACCCCTCTCAACGAAAGTGCTTTTTAACAGTCTGTCCAGGGCTACTTGAAGCGGAAACAAATCATAGAGACAAAAATGAGAACTCCTTTACTTTGTCAAGTTTCAAAGAGCTACTACAAACCATGTTGGATTTAGAGTTCCAAATTAATCTATCTATATAGGAGAGAACATAGTGAAACCTAAATATAAAAATTGTTACTGTCGACGAACTCTTCAACTTAGAAGAAAAAAATTTGGTGAGCCAAGTAAGATTTGTGTACTGATCATCACCACCAAGTATCATCAAGATTGGGTGAAAAAATATTTGCTGGTATTTCAGAAACTCGTTATTTCTTGGAAGCTTGGCAACCCCTCTCAACGAAAGTGCTTTTCAACCGTCTGTGCTTAGGGCTACTTGAAGAGGAAACAAATCATAGAGACAAAACTGAGAACTCCTTTATATTGTCAAGTTTCAAAGAGCTACTACAAACCATGTTGGATTTAGAGTTCCAAATTAATCTATCTATATAGCAGAGCACGGAGTGAAATCGAAATATAAAAACTGCTACTGTAGACGAACGCTTCAACCTAGAAGAACAAAACTTGGTGAGCCAAGTGGGATTTTTGTGCCAATCATTACCACCACGTATCATCAACCTTGGGTGGAAAAATATTTGATGGTATTTCGGAAACTCGTAATTTCTTAGAAGCTTGGCAACCCCTCTCCATGAAAGTGCTTTTTAACAGTCTGTTCCAGGGCTACTTGAAGAGGAAACAAACCATAGAGACAAAACTGAGAACTCCTTTATTTTGTCAAGTTTCAAAGAGCTACTACTAACCATGTTGGATTTAGAGTTCCAAATTCATGTATCTATATAGGGAAAACAGACTGAAACCTAAAAATAAAAACTGCTACTGAAAACGACTGCTTCAACCTAGAAGAACAAAATTTGGTGAGTCCAGTGGGATTTGTGTACCGATCGTAAACACCAAGTATCATCAAGATTGGGTGAAAAAATATTTGCTGGTATTTCGGAAACTCGTTATTTCTGAGAAGCTTGGCAACCCCTCTCAATGAAAGTGCTTTTCCACAGTCGCTTCTTAGGGCTACTTGAAGCGGAAAAAAATCATCGAGATAAAACTGAAAACTCCTTTATTTTGTCAAGTTTCAAAGAGCTACTACAAACCATGTTGGATTTAGAGTTCCAAATTCATCTATCTATATACTAGATAACAGAGTGAAACCTAAAAATAAAAACTGCTATTGGAAAAGAACGCATCAACTTAGAAGAACAAAGTTTGGTGAGCCAAGTGGGATTTGTGTACTGATCATCACCACCAAGTATCATCAAGATTGGGTGAAAAAATATTTGCTGGTATTTCGGAAACTCGTAATTTTTGGAAGCTTGGCAACCCCTTTCAATGAAAGTGCTTTGCCACCGTCTCTGCTTAGGGCTACTTGAAGCGGAAGAAAATCATCGAGATAAAACTGAAAACTCCTTTATTTTGTCAAGTTTCAAAGAGCTACTACAAACCATGTTGGATTTAGAGTTCCAAATTCATCTATCTATATAGCAGACAACAGAGTGAAACCAAAATAAAAAAACTGCTACTGTAGACGAACGCTTCAACCTAGAAGAACAAAATTTGGTGAGCCAAGAGGGAAATGTGGACCGATCATTACCAACACGTATCATCACCGTTGGGTGACAAAATATTTGCCGGTATTTCGGAAACTCGTAATTTCTTGGAAGCTTGGCAACACCTTTCAATGAAAGTGCTTTTCCACAGTCTCTGCCTAGGGCTACATGAAGCGGAAACAAATCATAGAGACAAAAATGAGAACTCCTTTACTTTGTCAAGTTTCAAAGAGCTACTACAAACCATGTTGGATTTAGAGTTCCAAATTAATCTATCTATATAGGAGAGAACATAGTGAAACCTAAATATAAAAATTGTTACTGTCGACGAACTCTTCAACTTAGAAGAAGAAAATTTGGTGAGCCAAGTAAGATTTGTGTACTGATCATCACCACCAAGTATCATCAAGATTGGGTGAAAAAATATTTGCTGGTATTTCAGAAACTCGTTATTTCTTGGAAGCTTGGCAACCCCTCTCAATGAAAGTGCTTTTCCACAGTCTGTGCCTAGGGCTACTTGAAGAGGAAACAGACCATAGAGACAAAACTGAGAACTCTTTTATTTTTTCAAGTTGCAAAGAGCTACTACAAACCATGTTGGATTTAGAGTTCCAAATTCATCTATCTATATAGCAGAGAACAGAGTGAAACCAAAATATAAAAACTGCTACTGTAGACGAACGCTTCAAACTAGAAGAACAAAATTTGGTGAGCCAAGTGGGATTTGAGTACTGATCATTACCACCAAGTATCATCATGGTTGGGTGAAAAAATATTTGCTGGTATTTCGGAAACTCGTAATTTCTTGGAAGCTTGGCCACCCTTTCCAAGGAAAGTGCTTTTCCACCGTCACTGCTTAGGGCTACTTGAAGCGGAAACAAATCATAGAGACAAAATTGAGAACTCCTTTATTTTGTCAAGTTTCAAAGAGCTACTACAAACCATGTTGGATTTAGAGTTCCAAAATAATCTATCTATATAGCAGAGAACAGAGTGAAATCTAAATATAAAAACTGCTACTGTAGACGAACGCTACAACCTAGAAGAACAAAATTTGGTGAGCCAAGTGGGATTTTTGTGCCGATCATTACCACCACGTATCATCAAGCTTGGGTGAAAAAATATTTAATGGTGTTTCGGAAACTCCTAATTTCTTAGAAGTTTGGCAACCCCTCTCAATGAAAGTGCTTTTTTACAGTCGGTTCCAGGGCTACTTGAAGAGGAAACAAACCATAGAGACAAAACTGAGAACTCCTTTATTTTGTCAAGTTTCAAAGAGCTACTACAAACCATGTTGGATTTAGAGTTCCAAATTCATGTATCTATATAGGAGAAAACAGACTGAAACCTAAAAATAAAACCTGCTACTGAAAACGAACGCTTCAACCTAGAAGAACAAAATTTGGTGAGTCAAGTGGGATTTGTGTACCGATCGTAAACACCAAGTATCATCAAGATTGGGTGAAAAATTATTTGCTGGTATTTCGGAAACTCGTAATTTCTTGGAAGCTTGGCAACCCCTCTCAATTAAAGTGCTTTTCCACCCTCTGTGCCTAGGGCTACTTGAAGAGGAAACAAAACATAGAGACAAAACAGAGAACTCCTTTATTTTGTCAGGTTTCAAAGAGCCACTACAAACCATGTTGGTTTTAGTGTTCCAAATTCATCTATCTATATAGCAGAGAACAGAGTGAAACCTAAACATAAAAACTGCTACTGTAGACAAACGCTTCAACCTAGAAGAACAAAATTTGGTGAGCCACGTGGGATTTGTGTACTGATCATTACCACCCAGTATCATCAAGATTGGGTGAAAAAATATTTGCCGGTATTTCGGAAACTCGTAATTTCTTGGAAGCTTGGCAACCCCTCTCAATGAAAGTGCCTTTCCACAATCTCTGCTTAGGGCTACTTGAAGCGGAAACAAATCATAGAGACAAAAGTGAGAACTCCTTTTTTTTGTCAAGATTCAAAGAGCTACTACAAACCATGTAGGATTTAGAGTTCCAAATTCATCTATCTTTATAGGAGAGAACATAGTGAAACCTAAATATAAAAATTGTTACTGTCGACGAACTCTTCAACTTAGAAGAAGAAAATTTGGTGAGCCAAGTAAGATTTGTGTACTGATCATCACCACCAAGTATCATCAAGATTGGGTGAAAAAATATTTGCTGGTATTTCAGAAACTCGTTATATCGTGGAAGCTTGGCAACCCTTCTCAATGAAAGTGCTTTTCCACAGTCTGTGCCAGGGCTACTTGAAGAGGAAACAAACCATAGAGACAAAACTGAGAACTCCTTTATTTTGTCAAGTTTCAAAGAGCTACTACAAACCATGTTGGATTTAGAGTTCCAAATTCATCTATCTATATAGCAGAGAACAGAGTGAAACCAAAATATAAAAACTGCTACTGTAGACGAACGCTTCAACCTAGAAGAACAAAATTTGGTGAGCCAAGTGGGAAATGTGGACCGATCATTACCAACACGTATCATCAACATTGGGTGACAAAATATTTGCCGGTATTTCGGAAACTCGTAATTTCTTGGAAGCTTGGCAACCACTTTCAATGAAAGTGCATTTCCACAGTCTCTGCCTAGGGCTACATGAAGCGCAAAAATATCATAGAGACAAAAATGAGAACTCCTTTACTTTGTCAAGTTTCAAAGAGCTACTACAAACCATATTGGATTTAGAGTTCCAAATTCATCTATCTATATAGGATAGAACAGGTGAAATCTAAATATAAAAACTGCTACTGTAGGCGAACGCTTCAACCTAGAAGAACAAAATTTGGAGAGCCAAGTGGGATTTGTGTACTGATCATTACCACCAAGTATCATCAAGATTGGGTGAAAAAATATTTGCTGGTATTTCGGAAACTGGTAATTTCTTAGAAGCTTGGCAACCCCACTTAATGAAAGTGCTTTTCGACAGTCTGTTCCTAGGGGTACTTGAAGAGGAAACAAACCATATAGACAAAACTGAGAACTCCTTTATTTTGTCACGTTTCAAAGAGCTACTACAAACCGTGTTGGATTTAGAGTTCCAAATTCATCTATCTATATAGAAGAGAACAGAGTAAAATATAAAATAAAAACTGCTACTCCAGACGAACTCTTCAACTTAGAAGAAGAAAATTTGGTGAGCCAAGTAAGATTTGTGTATTTGTCGTTACCACCAAGTATCATCAAGATTGGGTGAAAAAATATTTGCTGGTATTTCAGAAACTCGTTATTTCTTGGAAGCTTGGCAACCCCTCTCAACGAAAGTGCTTTTCAACCGTCTGTGCCTAGGGCTACTTGAAGAGGAAACAAACCATAGAGACAAAACTGAGAACTCCTTTATTTTGTCAAGTTTCAAAGAGCTACTGCAAACCATGTTGGATTTAGATTTCCAAATTAATCTATCTATATAGCAGAGCACGGAGTGAAATCGAAATATAAAAACTGCTACTGTAGACGAACGCTTCAACCTAGAAGAACAAAATTTGGTGAGCCAAGTGGGATTTTTGTGCCAATCATTACCACCACGTATCATCAACCTTGATTGAAAAAATATTTGATGGTATTTCGGAAACTCGTAATTTCTTAGAAGCTTGGCAACCCCTCTCAACGAAAGTGCTTTTCAACCGTCTGTGCCTAGGGCTACTTGAAGAGGAAACAAACCATAGAGACAAAACTGAGAACTCCTTTATTTTGTCAAGTTTCAAAGAGCTACTGCAAACCATGTTGAATTTAGAGTTCCAAATTCATCTATCTATATCGCAGAGAACAGAGTGAAACCTAAATATAAAAACTGCTACTGTAGACGAACGCTTCAACCTAGAAGAACAAAATTTGGTGAGCCAAGTGGATTTGTGGACTTGTCATTACCACCATGCATCATCAAGATTGGGTGAAAAAATATTTGCTGGTATTTCGGAAACTCGTATTTTCTTGGAAGCTTGGCAACCCCTCTCAACGAAAGTGCTTTTCAACCGTCTGTGCTTAGGGCTACTTGAAGAGGAAACAAATCATAGAGACAAAACTGAGACCTCCTTTATTTTGTCAAGTTTCAAAGAGCTACTACAAACCATGTTGGATTTAGAGTTCCAAATTAATCTATCTATATAGCAGAGCACGGAGTGAAATCGAAATATAAAAACTGCTACTGTAGACGAACGCTTCAACCTAGAAGAACAAAACTTGGTGAGCCAAGTGGGATTTTTGTGCCAATCATTACCACCACGTATCATCAACCTTGGGTGAAAAAATATTTGATGGTATTTCGCAAACTCGTAATTTCTTAGAAGCTTGGCAACCCCTCTCAATGAAAGTGCTTTTTAACAGTCTGTTCCAGGGCTACTTGAAGAGGAAACAAACCATAGAGACAAAACTGAGAACTCCTTTATTTTGTCAAGTTTCAAAGAGCTACTACTAACCATGTTGGATTTAGAGTTCCAAATTCATGTATCTATATAGGGAAAACAGACTGAAACCTAAAAATAAAAACTGCTACTGAAAACGAACGCTTCAACCTAGAAGAACACAATTTGGTGAGTCCAGTGGGATTTGTGTACCGATCGTAAACACCAAGTATCATCAAGATTGGGTGAAAAAATATTTGCTGGTATTTCGGAAACTCGTTATTTCTGAGAAGCTTGGCAACCCCTCTCAATGAAAGTGCTTTTCCACAGTCGCTGCTTAGGGCTACTTGAAGCGGAAAAAATCGTCGAGATAAAACTGAAAACTCGTTTATTTTGTCAAGTTTCAAAGAGCTACTACAAACCATGTTGGATTTAGAGTTCCAAATTCATCTATCTATATACTAGAGAACAGAGTGAAACCTAAAAATAAAAACTGCTATTGGAAAAGTACGCATCAACCTAGAAGAACAAAATTTGGTGAGCCAAGTGGGATTTGTGTACTGATCATCACCACCAAGTATCATCAAGATTGGGTGAAAAAATATTTGCTGGTATTTCGGAAACTCGTAATTTTTGGAAGCTTGGCAACCCCTTTCAATGAAAGTGCTTTGCCACAGTCTCTGCTTAGGGCTACTTGAAGCGGAAGAAAATCATCGAGATAAAACTGAAAACTCCTTTATTTTGTCAAGTTTCAAAGAGCTACTACAAACCATGTTGGATTTAGAGTTCCAAATTCATCTATCTATATAGCAGACAACAGAGTGAAACCAAAAGATAAAAAATGCTACTGTAGACGAACGCTTCAACCTAGAAGAACAAAATTTGGTGAGCCAAGTGGGAAATGTGGACCGATCATTACCAACACGTATCATCACCATTGGGTGACAAAATATTTGCCGGTATTTCGGAAACTCGTAATTTCTTGGAAGCTTGGCAACACCTTTCAATGAAAGTGCTTTTCCACAGTCTCTGCCTAGGGCTACATGAAGCGGAAACAAATCATAGAGACAAAAATGAGAACTCCTTTACTTTGTCAAGTTTCAAAGAGCTACTACAAACCATGTTGGATTTAGAGTTCCAAATTAATCTATCTATATAGGAGAGAACATAGTGAAACCTAAATATAAAAATTGTTACTGTCGACGAACTCTTCAACTTAGAAGAAGAAAATTTGGTGAGCCAAGTAAGATTTGTGTACTGATCATCACCACCAAGTATCATCAAGATTGGGTGAAAAAATATTTGCTGGTATTTCAGAAACTCGTTATTTCTTGGAAGCTTGGCAACCCCTCTCAATGAAAGTGCTTTTCCACAGTCTGTGCCTAGGGCTACTTGAAATGGAAACAGACCATAGAGACAAAACTGAGAACTCTTTTATTTTTTCAAGTTTCAAAGAGCTACTACAAACCATGTTGGATTTAGAGTTCCAAATTCATCTATCTATATAGCAGAGAACAGAGTGAAACCAAAATATAAAAACTGCTACTGTAGACGAACGCTTCAACCTAGAAGAACAAAATTTGGTGAGCCAATAGGGAAATGTGGACCGATCATTACCAACACGTATCATCAATATTGGGTGACAAAATATTTGCCGGTATTTCGGAAACTCGTAATTTCTTGGAAGCTTGGCAACACCTTTCAATGAAAGTGCTTTTCCACAGTCTCTGCCTAGGGCTACATGAAGCGGAAACAAGTCATAGAGACAAAAATGAGAACTCCTTTACTTTGTCAAGTTTCAAAGAGCTACTACAAACCCTATTGGATTTAGAGTTCCAAATTCATCTATCTATATAGGATAGAACAGGTGAAATCTAAATATAAAAACTGCTACTGTAGGCGAACGCTTCAACCTAGAAGAACAAAATTTGGAGAGCCAAGTGGGATTTGTGTACTGATCATTACCACCAAGTGTCATCAAGATTGCGTGAAAAAATATTTGCTGGTATTTCGGAAACTCGTTATTTCTTTGAAGCTTGGCAACCCCTCTCAATGAAAGTGCTTTTCCGCAGTCTGTGCCTAGGGCTACTTGAAGAGGCAACAAATGATAGAGACAATACTGAGAACTCCTTTATTTTCTCAAGATTCAAAGAGCTAGTACAAACCATGTTGGATTTAGAGTTCCAAATTCATCTATCTATATAGCAGAGGACAGAGTGAAACCTAAATATAAAAACTGCTACTCTAGAAGAACGCTTCAACCTAGAAGAACAAAAATTGGTGAGCCAAGTGGGATATGTGTCCCGATCTTTACCAGCACGTATCATCAACATTGGGTGACAAAATATTTGCTGGTATTTCGGAAACTCGTAATTTCTTGGAAGCTTGGCAACCCCTTTCAATGAAAGTGCTTTTCCACAGTCTCTGCCTAGGGCTACATGAAGCGGAAACAAATCAAAGAGACAGAAATGAGAACTCCTTTACTTTGTCAAGTTTCAAAGAGCTACTACATACCATATTGGAATTAGAGTTCCAAATTCATCTATCTATATAGGATAGAACAGGTGAAATCTAAATATAAAAGCTGCTACTGTAGGCGAACGCTTCAACGTAGAAGAACAAAATTTGGAGAGCCAAGTGCGAATTGTGTACTGATCATTACCACCAAGTGTCATCAAGATTGCATGGAAAAATATTTGCTGGTATTTCGGAAACTCGTTATTTTTTAGAAGCTTGGCAACCCACTCAATGAAAGTGCTTTTCCACAGTCTGTTCCTAGGGGTACTTGAAGAGGAAACAAACCATAGAGACAAAACTGAGAACTCCTTTATTTTGTCAAGTTTCAAAGAGCTACTACAAACCATGTTGAATTTAGAGTTCCAAATTCATCTATCTATATCGCAGAGAACAGAGTGAAACCTAAATATAAAAACTGCTACTGTAGACGAACGCTTCAACCTAGAAGAACAAAATTTGGTGAGCCAAGTGGATTTGTGGACTTGTCATTACCACCATGCATCATCAAGATTGGGTGAAAAAATATTTGCTGGTATTTCGGAAACTCGTATTTTCTTGGAAGCTTGGCAACCCCTCTCAACGAAAGTGCTTTTCAACCGTCTGTGCTTAGGGCTACTTGAAGAGGAAACAAATCATAGAGACAAAACTGAGAACTCCTTTATTTTGTCAAGTTTCAAAGAGCTACTACAAACCATGTTGGATTTAGAGTTCCAAATTAATCTATCTATATAGCAGAGCACGGAGTGAAATCGAAATATAAAAACTGCTACTGTAGACGAACGCTTCAACCTAGAAGAACAAAACTTGGTGAGCCAAGTGGGATTTTTGTGCCAATCATTACCACCACGTATCATCAACCTTGGGTGAAAAAATATTTGATGGTATTTCGCAAACTCGTAATTTCTTAGAAGCTTGGCAACCCCTCTCAATGAAAGTGCTTTTTAACAGTCTGTTCCAGGGCTACTTGAAGAGGAAACAAACCATAGAGACAAAACTGAGAACTCCTTTATTTTGTCAAGTTTCAAAGAGCTACTACTAACCATGTTGGATTTAGAGTTCCAAATTCATGTATCTATATAGGGAAAACAGACTGAAACCTAAAAATAAAAACTGCTACTGAAAACGAACGCTTCAACCTAGAAGAACAAAATTTGGTGAGTCCAGTGGGATTTGTGTACCGATCGTAAACACCAAGTATCATCAAGATTGGGTGAAAAAATATTTGCTGGTATTTCAGAAACTCGTTATTTCTGAGAAGCTTGGCAACCCCTCTCAATGAAAGTGCTTTTCCACAGTCGCTGCTTAGGGCTACTTGAAGCGGAAAAAAATCATCGAGATAAAACTGAAAACTCCTTTATTTTGTCAAGTTTCAAAGAGCTACTACAAACCATGTTGGATTTAGAGTTCCAAATTCATCTATCTATATACTAGAGAACAGAGTGAAACCTAAAAATAAAAACTGCTATTGGAAAAGAACGCATCAACCTAGAAGAACAAAATTTGGTGAGAGAAGTGGGATTTGTGTACTGATCATCACCACCAAGTATCATCAAGATTGGGTGAAAAAATATTTGCTGGTATTTCGGAAACTCGTAATTTTTGGAAGCTTGGCAACCCCTTTCAATGAAAGTGCTTTGCCACAGTCTCTGCTTAGGGCTACTTGAAGCGGAAGAAAATCATCGAGATAAAACTGAAAACTCCTTTATTTTGTCAAGTTTCAAAGAGCTACTACAAACCATGTTGGATTTAGAGTTCCAAATTCATCTATCTATATAGCAGACAACAGAGTGAAACCAAAAGATAAAAAAATGCTACTGTAGACGAACGCTTCAACCTAGAAGAACAAAATTTGGTGAGCCAAGTGGGAAATGTGGACCGATCATTACCAACACGTATCATCACCATTGGGTGACAAAATATTTGCCGGTATTTCGGAAACTCGTAATTTCTTGGAAGCTTGGCAACACCTTTCAATGAAAGTGCTTTTCCACAGTCTCTGCCTAGAGCTACATGAAGCGGAAACAAATCATAGAGACAAAAATGAGAACTCCTTTACTTTGTCAAGTTTCAAAGAGCTACTACAAACCATGCTGGATTTAGGGTTCCAAATTAATCTATCTATATAGGAGAGAACATAGTGAAACCTAAATATAAAAATTGTTACTGTCGACGAACTCTTCAACTTAGAAGAAGAAAATTTGGTGAGCCAAGTAAGATTTGTGTACTGATCATCACCACCAAGTATCATCAAGATTGGGTGAAAAAATATTTGCTGGTATTTCAGAAACTCGTTATTTCTTGGAAGCTTGGCAACCCCTCTCAATGAAAGTGCTTTTCCACAGTCTGTGCCTAGGGCTACTTGAAGAGGAAACAAACCATAGAGACAAAACTGAGAACTCTTTTATTTTTTCAAGTTTCAAAGAGCTACTACAAACCATGTTGGATTTAGAGTTCCAAATTCATCTATCTATATAGCAGAGAACAGAGTGAAACCAAAATATAAAAACTGCTACTGTAGAAGAACGCTTCAACCTAGAAGAACAAAATTTGGTGAGCCAAGAGGGAAATGTGGACCGATCATTACCAACACGTATCATCAATATTGGGTGACAAAATATTTGCCGGTATTTCGGAAACTCGTAATTTCTTGGAAGCTTGGCAACACCTTTCAATGAAAGTGCTTTTCCACAGTCTCTGCCTAGGGCTACATGAAGCGGAAACAAGTCATAGAGACAAAAATGAGAACTCCTTTACTTTGTCAAGTTTCAAAGAGCTACTACAAACCCTATTGGATTTAGAGTTCCAAATTCATCTATCTATATAGGATAGAACAGGTGAAATCTAAATATAAAAACTGCTACTGTAGGCGAACGCTTCAACCTAGAAGAACAAAATTTGGAGAGCCAAGTGGGATTTGTGTACTGATCATTACCACCAAGTGTCATCAAGATTGCGTGAAAAAATATTTGCTGGTATTTCGGAAACTCGTTATTTCTTTGAAGCTTGGCAACCCCTCTCAATGAAAGTGCTTTTCCGCAGTCTGTGCCTAGGGCTACTTGAAGAGGCAACAAATCATAGAGACAATACTGAGAACTCCATTATTTTCTCAAGATTCAAAGAGCTACTACAAACCATGTTGGATTTAGAGTTCCAAATTCATCTATCTATATAGCAGAGGACAGAGTGAAACCTAAATATAAAAACTGCTACTCTAGAAGAACGCTTCAACCTAGAAGAACAAAATTTGGTGAGCCAAGTGGGATATGTGTCCCGATCATTACCAGCACGTATCATCAACATTGGGTGACAAAATATTTGCTGGTATTTCGGAAACTCGTAATTTCTTGGAAGCTTGGCAACCCCTTTCAATGAAAGTGCTTTTCCACAGTCTCTGCCTAGGGCTACATGAAGCGGAAACAAATCAAAGAGACAGAAATGAGAACTCCTTTACTTTGTCAAGTTTCAAAGAGCTACTACATACCATATTGGAATTAGAGTTCCAAATTCATCTATCTATATAGGATAGAACAGGTGAAATCTAAATATAAAAGCTGCTACTGTAGGCGAACGCTTCAACGTAGAAGAACAAAATTTGGAGAGCCAAGTGGCAATTGTGTACTGATCATTACCACCAAGTGTCATCAAGATTGCATGGAAAAATATTTGCTGGTGTTTCGGAAACTCGTTATTTCTTAGAAGCTTGGCAACCCACTCAATGAAAGTGCTTTTCCACAGTCTGTTCCTAGGGGTACTTGAAGAGGAAACAAACCATAGAGACAAAACTGAGAACTCCTTTATTTTGTCAAGTTTCAAAGAGCTACTACAAACCATGTTGAATTTAGAGTTCCAAATTCATCTATCTATATCGCAGAGAACAGAGTGAAACCTAAATATAAAAACTGCTACTGTAGACGAACGCTTCAACCTAGAAGAACAAAATTTGGTGAGCCAAGTGGATTTGTGGACTTGTCATTACCACCATGCATCATCAAGATTGGGTGAAAAAATATTTGCTGGTATTTCGGAAACTCGTATTTTCTTGGAAGCTTGGCAACCCCTCTCAACGAAAGTGCTTTTCAACCGTCTGTGCTTAGGGCTACTTGAAGAGGAAACAAATCATAGAGACAAAACTGAGAACTCCTTTATTTTGTCAAGTTTCAAAGAGCTACTACAAACCCTGTTGGATTTAGAGTTCCAAATTAATCTATCTATATAGCCGAGCACGGAGTGAAATCGAAATATAAAAACTGCTACTGTAGACGAACGCTTCAACCTAGAAGAACAAAACTTGGTGAGCCAAGTGGGATTTTTGTGCCAATCATTACCACCACGTATCATCAACCTTGGGTGAAAAAATATTTGATGGTATTTCGGAAACTCGTAATTTCTTAGAAGCTTGGCAACCCCTCTCAATGAAAGTGCTTTTTAACAGTCTGTTCCAGGGCTACTTGAAGAGGAAACAAACCATAGAGACAAAACTGAGAACTCCTTTATTTTGTCAAGTTTCAAAGAGCTACTACTAACCATGTTGGATTTAGAGTTCCAAATTCATGTATCTATATAGGGAAAACAGACTGAAACCTAAAAATAAAAACTGCTACTGAAAACGAACGCTTCAACCTAGAAGAACAAAATTTGGTGAGTCCAGTGGGATTTGTGTACCGATCGTAAACACCAAGTATCATCAAGATTGGGTTGAAAAAATATTTGCTGGTATTTCGGAACTCGTTATTTCTGAGAAGCTTGGCAACCCCTCTCAATGAAAGTGCTTTTCCACAGTCGCTGCTTAGGGCTACTTGAAGCGGAAAAAAATCATCGAGATAAAACTGAAAACTCCTTTATTTTGTCAAGTTTCAAAGAGCTACTACAAACCATGTTGGATTTAGAGTTCCAAATTCATCTATCTATATACTAGAGAACAGAGTGAAACCTAAAAATAAAAACTGCTATTGGAAAAGAACGCATCAACCTAGAAGAACAAAATTTGGTGAGCCAAGTGGGATTTGTGTACTGATCATCACCACCAAGTATCATCAAGATTGGGTGAAAAAATATTTGCTGGTATTTCGGAAACTCGTAATTTTTGGAAGCTTGGCAACCCCTTTCAATGAAAGTGCTTTGCCACAGTCTCTGCTTAGGGCTACTTGAAGCGGAAGAAAATCATCGAGATAAAACTGAAAACTCCTTTATTTTGTCAAGTTTCAAAGAGCTACTACAAACCATGTTGGATTTAGAGTTCCAAATTCATCTATCTATATAGCAGACAACAGAGTGAAACCAAAAGATAAAAAATGCTACTGTAGACGAACGCTTCAACCTAGAAGAACAAAATTTGGTGAGCCAAGTGGGAAATGTGGACCGATCATTACCAACACGTATCATCACCATTGGGTGACAAAATATTTGCCGGTATTTCGGAAACTCGTAATTTCTTGGAAGCTTGGCAACACCTTTCAATGAAAGTGCTTTTCCACAGTCTCTGCCTAGGGCTACATGAAGCGGAAACAAATCATAGAGACAAAAATGAGAACTCCTTTACTTTGTCAAGTTTCAAGGAGCTACTACAAACCATGCTGGATTTAAGGTTCCAAATTAATCTATCTATATAGGAGAGAACATAGTGAAACCTAAATATAAAAATTGTTACTGTCGACGAACTCTTCAACTTAGAAGAAGAAAATTTGGTGAGCCAAGTAAGATTTGTGTACTGATCATCACCACCAAGTATCATCAAGATTGGGTGAAAAAATATTTGCTGGTATTTCAGAAACTCGTTATTTCTTGGAAGCTTGGCAACCCCTCTCAATGAAAGTGCTTTTCCACAGTCTGTGCCTAGGGCTACTTGAAGAGGAAACAAACCATAGAGACAAAACTGAGAACTCTTTTATTTTTTCAAGTTTCAAAGAGCTACTACAAACCATGTTGGATTTAGAGTTCCAAATTCATCTATCTATATAGCAGAGAACAGAGTGAAACCAAAATATAAAAACTGCTACTGTAGAAGAACGCTTCAACCTAGAAGAACAAAATTTGGTGAGCCAAGAGGGAAATGTGGACCGATCATTACCAACACGTATCATCAATATTGGGTGACAAAATATTTGCCGGTATTTCGGAAACTCGTAATTTCTTGGAAGCTTGGCAACACCTTTCAATGAAATTGCTTTTCCACAGTCTCTGCCTAGGGCTACATGAAGCGGAAACAAGTCATAGAGACAAAAATTAGAACTCCTTTACTTTGTCAAGTTTCAAAGAGCTACTACAAACCCTATTGGATTTAGAGTTCCAAATTCATCTATCTATATAGGATAGAACAGGTGAAATCTAAATATAAAAACTGCTACTGTAGGCGAACGCTTCAACCTAGAAGAACAAAATTTGGAGAGCCAAGTGGGATTTGTGTACTGATCATTACCACCAAGTGTCATCAAGATTGCGTGAAAAAATATTTGCTGGTATTTCGGAAACTCGTTATTTCTTTGAAGCTTGGCAACCCCTCTCAATGAAAGTGCTTTTCCGCAGTCTGTGCCTAGGGCTACTTGAAGAGGCAACAAATCATAGAGACAATACTGAGAACTCCTTTATTTTCTCAAGATTCAAAGAGCTACTACAAACCATGTTGGATTTAGAGTTCCAAATTCATCTATCTATATAGCAGAGGACAGAGTGAAACCTAAATATAAAAACTGCTACTCTAGAAGAACGCTTCAACCTAGAAGAACAAAATTTGGTGAGCCAAGTGGGATATGTGTCCCGATCATTACCAGCACGTATCATCAACATTGGGTGACAAAATATTTGCTGGTATTTCGGAAACTCGTAATTTCTTGGAAGCTTGGCAACCCCTTTCAATGAAAGTGCTTTTCCACAGTCTCTGCCTAGGGCTACATGAAGCGGAAACAAATCAAAGAGACAGAAATGAGAACTCCTTTACTTTGTCAAGTTTCAAAGAGCTACTACATACCATATTGGAATTAGAGTTCCAAATTCATCTATCTATATAGGATAGAACAGGTGAAATCTAAATATAAAAGCTGCTACTGTAGGCGAACGCTTCAACGTAGAAGAACAAAATTTGGAGAGCCAAGTGGGAATTGTGTACTGATCATTACCACCAAGTGTCATCAAGATTGCATGGAAAAATATTTGCTGGTATTTCGGAAACTCGTTATTTTTTAGAAGCTTGGCAACCCACTCAATGAAAGTGCTTTTCCACAGTCTGTTCCTAGGGGTACTTGAAGAGGAAACAAACCATAGAGACAAAACTGAGAACTCCTTTATTTTGTCAAGTTTCAAAGAGCTACTACAAACCATGTTGAATTTAGAGTTCCAAATTCATCTATCTATATCGCAGAGAACAGAGTGAAACCTAAATATAAAAACTGCTACTGTAGACGAACGCTTCAACCTAGAAGAACAAAATTTGGTGAGCCAAGTGGATTTGTGGACTTGTCATTACCACCATGCATCATCAAGATTGGGTGAAAAAATATTTGCTGGTATTTCGGAAACTCGTATTTTCTTGGAAGCTTGGCAACCCCTCTCAACGAAAGTGCTTTTCAACCGTCTGTGCTTAGGGCTACTTGAAGAGGAAACAAATCATAGAGACAAAACTGAGAACTCCTTTATTTTGTCAAGTTTCAAAGAGCTACTACAAACCATGTTGGATTTAGAGTTCCAAATTAATCTATCTATATAGCAGAGCACGGAGTGAAATCGAAATATATAAACTGCTACTGTAGACGAACGCTTCAACCTAGAAGAACAAAACTTGGTGAGCCAAGTGGGATTTTTGTGCCAATCATTACCACCACGTATCATCAACCTTGGGTGAAAAAATATTTGATGGTATTTCGGAAACTCGTAATTTCTTAGAAGCTTGGCAACCCCTCTCAATGAAAGTGCTTTTTAACAGTCTGTTCCAGGGCTACTTGAAGAGGAAACAAACCATAGAGACAAAACTGAGAACTCCTTTATTTTGTCAAGTTTCAAAGAGCTACTACTAACCATGTTGGATTTAGAGTTCCAAATTCATGTATCTATATAGGGAAAACAGACTGAAACCTAAAAATAAAAACTGCTACTGAAAACGAACGCTTCAACCTAGAAGAACAAAATTTGGTGAGTCCAGTGGGATTTGTGTACCGATCGTAAACACCAAGTATCATCAAGTTTGGGTGAAAAAATATTTGCTGGTATTTCGGAAACTCGTTATTTCTGAGAAGCTTGGCAACCCCTCTCAATGAAAGTGCTTTTCCACAGTCGCTGCTTAGGGCTACTTGAACCAAAAAAAAATCATCGAGATAAAACTGAAAACTCCTTTATTTTGTCAAGTTTCAAAGAGCTACTACAAACCATGTTGGATTTAGAGTTCCAAATTCATCTATCTATATACTAGAGAACAGAGTGAAACCTAAAAATAAAAACTGCTATTGGAAAAGAACGCATCAACCTAGAAGAACAAAATTTGGTGAGCCAAGTGGGATTTGTGTACTGATCATCACCACCAAGTATCATCAAGATTGGGTGAAAAAATATTTGCTGGTATTTCGGAAACTCGTAATTTTTGGAAGCTTGGCAACCCCTTTCAATGAAAGTGCTTTGCCACAGTCTCTGCTTAGGGCTACTTGAAGCGGAAGAAAATCATCGAGATAAAACTGAAAACTCCTTTATTTTGTCAAGTTTCAAAGAGCTACTACAAACCATGTTGGATTTAGAGTTCCAAATTCATCTATCTATATAGCAGACAACAGAGTGAAACCAAAAGATAAAAAATGCTACTGTAGACGAACGCTTCAACCTAGAAGAACAAAATTTGGTGAGCCAAGTGGGAAATGTGGACCGATCATTACCAACACGTATCATCACCATTGGGTGACAAAATATTTGCCGGTATTTCGGAAACTCGTAATTTCTTGGAAGCTTGGCAACACCTTTCAATGAAAGTGCTTTTCCACAGTCTCTGCCTAGGGCTACATGAAGCGCAAACAAATCATAGAGACAAAAGTGAGAACTCCTTTACTTTGTCAAGTTTCAAAGAGCTACTACAATCCATGTTGGATTTAGAGTTCCAAATTAATCTATCTATATAGGAGAGAACATAGTGAAACCTAAATATAAAAATTGTTACTGTCGACGAACTCTTCAACTTAGAAGAAGAAAATTTGGTGAGCCAAGTAAGATTTGTGTACTGATCATCACCACCAAGTATCATCAAGATTGGGTGAAAAAATATTTGCTGGTATTTCAGAAACTCGTTATTTCTTGGAAGCTTGGCAACCCCTCTCAATGAAAGTGCTTTTCCACAGTCTGTGCCTAGGGCTACTTGAAGAGGAAACAAACCATAGAGACAAAACTGAGAACTCTTTTATTTTTTCAAGTTTCAAAGAGCTACTACAAACCATGTTGGATTTAGAGTTCCAAATTCATCTATCTATATAGCAGAGAACAGAGTGAAACCAAAATATAAAAACTGCTACTGTAGACGAACGCTTCAACCTAGAAGAACAAAATTTGGTGAGCCAAGAGGGAAATGTGGACCGATCATTACCAACACGTATCATCAATATTGGGTGACAAAATATTTGCCGGTATTTCGGAAACTCGTAATTTCTTGGAAGCTTGGCAACACCTTTCAATGAAAGTGCTTTTCCACAGTCTCTGCCTAGGGCTACATGAAGCGGAAACAAGTCATACAGACAAAAATGAGAACTCCTTTACTTTGTCAAGTTTCAAAGAGCTACTACAAACCCTATTGGATTTAGAGTTCCAAATTCATCTATCTATATAGGATAGAACAGGTGAAATCTAAATATAAAAACTGCTACTGTAGGCGAACGCTTCAACCTAGAAGAACAAAATTTGGAGAGCCAAGTGGGATTTGTGTACTGATCATTACCACCAAGTGTCATCAAGATTGCGTGAAAAAATATTTGCTGGTATTTCGGAAACTCGTTATTTCTTTGAAGCTTGGCAACCCCTCTCAATGAAAGTGCTTTTCCGCAGTCTGTGCCTAGGGCTACTTGAAGAGGCAACAAATCATAGAGACAATACTGAGAACTCCTTTATTTTCTCAAGATTCAAAGAGCTACTACAAACCATGTTGGATTTAGAGTTCCAAATTTATCTATCTATATAGCAGAGGACAGAGTGAAACCTAAATATAAAAACTGCTACTCTAGAAGAACGCTTCAACCTAGAAGAACAAAATTTGGTGAGCCAAGTGGGATATGTGTCCCGATCATTACCAGCACGTATCATCAACATTGGGTGACAAAATATTTGCTGGTATTTCGGAAACTCGTAATTTCTTGGAAGCTTGGCAACCCCTTTCAATGAAAGTGCTTTTCCACAGTCTCTGCCTAGGGCTACATGAATCGGAAACAAATCAAAGAGACAGAAATGAGAACTCCTTTACTTTGTCAAGTTTCAAAGAGCTACTACATACCATATTGGAATTAGAGTTCCAAATTCATCTATCTATATAGGATAGAACAGGTGAAATCTAAATATAAAAGCTGCTACTGTAGGCGAACGCTTCAACGTAGAAGAACAAAATTTGGAGAGCCAAGTGGGAATTGTGTACTGATCATTACCACCAAGTGTCATCAAGATTGCATGGAAAAATATTTGCTGGTATTTCGGAAACTCGTTATTTCTTAGAAGCTTGGCAACCCACTCAATGAAAGTGCTTTTCCACAGTCTGTTCCTAGGGGTACTTGAAGAGGAAACAAACCATAGAGACAAAACTGAGAACTCCTTTATTTTGTCAAGTTTCAAAGAGCTACTACAAACCATGTTGAATTTAGAGTTCCAAATTCATCTATCTATATCGCAGAGAACAGAGTGAAACCTAAATATAAAAACTGCTACTGTAGACGAACGCTTCAACCTAGAAGCACAAAATTTGGTGAGCCAAGTGGATTTGTGGACTTGTCATTACCACCATGCATCATCAAGATTGGGTGAAAAAATATTTGCTGGTATTTCGGAAACTCGTATTTTCTTGGAAGCTTGGCAACCCCTCTCAACGAAAGTGCTTTTCAACCGTCTGTGCTTAGGGCTACTTGAAGAGGAAACAAATCATAGAGACAAAACTGAGAACTCCTTTATTTTGTCAAGTTTCAAAGAGCTACTACAAACCATGTTGGATTTAGAGTTCCAAATTAATCTATCTATATAGCAGAGCACGGAGTGAAATCGAAATATAAAAACTGCTACTGTAGACGAACGCTTCAACCTAGAAGAACAAAACTTGGTGAGCCAAGTGGGATTTTTGTGCCAATCATTACCACCACGTATCATCAACCTTGGGTGAAAAAATATTTGATGGTATTTCGGAAACTCGTAATTTCTTAGAAGCTTGGCAACCCCTCTCAATGAAAGTGCTTTTTAACAGTCTGTTCCAGGGCTACTTGAAGAGGAAACAAACCATAGAGACAAAACTGAGAACTCCTTTATTTTGTCAAGTTTCAAAGAGCTACTACTAACCATGTTGGATTTAGAGTTCCAAATTCATGTATCTGTATAGGGAAAACAGACTGAAACCTAAAAATAAAAACTGCTACTGAAAACGAACGCTTCAACCTAGAAGAACAAAATTTGGTGAGTCCAGTGGGATTTGTGTACCGATCGTAAACACCAAGTATCATCAAGATTGGGTGAAAAAATATTTGCTGGTATTTCGGAAACTCGTTATTTCTGAGAAGCTTGGCAACCCCTCTCAATGAAAGTGCTTTTCCACAGTCGCTGCTTAGGGCTACTTGAAGCGGAAAAAAATCATCGAGATAAAACTGAAAACTCCTTTATTTTGTCAAGTTTCAAAGAGCTACTACAAACCATGTTGGATTTAGAGTTCCAAATTCATCTATCTATATACTAGAGAACAGAGTGAAACCTAAAAATAAAAACTGCTATTGGAAAAGAACGCATCAACCTAGAAGAACAAAATTTGGTGAGCCAAGTGGGATTTGTGTACTGATCATCACCACCAAGTATCATCAAGATTGGGTGAAAAAATATTTGCTGGTATTTCGGAAACTCGTAATTTTTGGAAGCTTGGCAACCCCTTTCAATGAAAGTGCTTTGCCACCGTCTCTGCTTAGGGCTACTTGAAGCGGAAGAAAATCATCGAGATAAAACTGAAAACTCCTTTATTTTGTCAAGTTTCAAAGAGCTACTACAAACCATGTTGGATTTAGAGTTCCAAATTCATCTATCTATATAGCAGACAACAGAGTGAAACCAAAAGATAAAAAATGCTACTGTAGACGAACGCTTCAACCTAGAAGAACAAAATTAGGTGAGCCAAGTGGGAAATGTGGACCGATCATTACCAACACGTATCATCACCATTGGGTGACAAAATATTTGCCGGTATTTCGGAAACTCGTAATTTCTTGGAAGCTTGGCAACACCTTTCAATGAAAGTGCTTTTCCACAGTCTCTGCCTAGGGCTACATGAAGCGGAAACAAATCATAGAGACAAAAATGAGAACTCCTTTACTTTGTCAAGTTTCAAAGAGCTACTACAAACCATGCTGGATTTAGGGTTCCAAATTAATCTATCTATATAGGAGAGAACATAGTGAAACCTAAATATAAAAATTGTTACTGTCGACGAACTCTTCAACTTAGAAGAAGAAAATTTGGTGAGCCAAGTAAGATTTGTGTACTGATCATCACCACCAAGTATCATCAAGATTGGGTGAAAAAATATTTGCTGGTATTTCAGAAACTCGTTATTTCTTGGAAGCTTGGCAACCCCTCTCAATGAAAGTGCTTTTCCACAGTCTGTGCCTAGGGCTACTTGAAGAGGAAACAAACCATAGAGACAAAACTGAGAACTCTTTTATTTTTTCAAGTTTCAAAGAGCTACTACAAACCATGTTGGATTTAGAGTTCCAAATTCATCTATCTATATAGCAGAGAACAGAGTGAAACCAAAATATAAAAACTGCTACTGTAGACGAACGCTTCAACCTAGAAGAACAAAATTTGGTGAGCCAAGAGGAAAATGTGGACCGATCATTACCAACACGTATCATCAATATTGGGTGACAAAATATTTGCCGGTATTTCGGAAACTCGTAATTTCTTGGAAGCTTGGCAACACCTTTCAATGAAAGTGCTTTTCCACAGTCTCTGCCTAGGGCTACATGAAGCGGAAACAAGTCATAGAGACAAAAATGAGAACTCCTTTACTTTGTCAAGTTTCAAAGAGCTACTACAAACCCTATTGGATTTAGAGTTCCAAATTCATCTATCTATATAGGATAGAACAGGTGAAATCTAAATATAAAAACTGCTACTGTAGGCGAACGCTTCAACCTAGAAGAACAAAATTTGGAGAGCCAAGTGGGATTTGTGTACTGATCATTACCACCAAGTGTCATCAAGATTGCGTGAAAAAATATTTGCTGGTATTTCGGAAACTCGTTATTTCTTTGAAGCTTGGCAACCCCTCTCAATGAAAGTGCTTTTCCGCAGTCTGTGCCTAGGGCTACTTGAAGAGGCAACAAATCATAGAGACAATACTGAGAACTCCTTTATTTTCTCAAGATTCAAAGAGCTACTACAAACCATGTTGGATTTAGAGTTCCAAATTCATCTATCTATATAGCAGAGGACAGAGTGAAACCTAAATATAAAAACTGCTACTGTAGGCGAACGCTTCAACCTAGAAGAACAAAATTTGGTGAGCCAAGTGGGATATGTGTCCCGATCATTACCAGCACGTATCATCAACATTGGGTGACAAAATATTTGCTGGTAATTCGGAAACTCGTAATTTCTTGGAAGCTTGGCAACCCCTTTCAATGAAAGTGCTTTTCCACAGTCTCTGCCTAGGGCTACATGAAGCGGAAACAAATCAAAGAGACAGAAATGAGAACTCCTTTACTTTGTCAAGTTTCAAAGAGCTACTACATACCATATTGGAATTAGAGTTCCAAATTCATCTATCTATATAGGATAGAACAGGTGAAATCTAAATATAAAAGCTGCTACTGTAGGCGAACGCTTCAACGTAGAAGAACAAAATTTGGAGAGCCAAGTGGGAATTGTGTACTGATCATTACCACCAAGTGTCATCAAGATTGCATGGAAAAATATTTGCTGGTATTTCGGAAACTCGTTATTTCTTAGAAGCTTGGCAACCCACTCAATGAAAGTGCTTTTCCACAGTCTGTTCCTAGGGGTACTTGAAGAGGAAACAAACCATAGAGACAAAACTGAGAACTCCTTTATTTTGTCAAGTTTCAAAGAGCTACTACAAACCATGTTGAATTTAGAGTTCCAAATTCATCTATCTATATCGCAGAGAACAGAGTGAAACCTAAATATAAAAACTGCTACTGTAGACGAACGCTTCAACCTAGAAGAACAAAATTTGGTGAGCCAAGTGGATTTGTGGACTTGTCATTACCACCATGCATCATCAAGATTGGGTGAAAAAAATATTTGCTGGTATTTCGGAAACTCGTATTTTCTTGGAAGCTTGGCAACCCCTCTCAACGAAAGTGCTTTTCAACCGTCTGTGCTTAGGGCTACTTGAAGAGGAAACAAATCATAGAGACAAAACTGAGAACTCCCTTATTTTGTCAAGTTTCAAAGAGCTACTACAAACCATGTTGGATTTAGAGTTCCAAATTAATCTATCTATATAGCAGAGCACGGAGTGAAATCGAAATATAAAAACTGCTAGTGTAGACGAACGCTTCAACCTAGAAGAACAAAATTTGGTGAGCCAAGTGGGATTTTTGTGCCAATCATTACCACCACGTATCATCAACCTTGGGTGAAAAAATATTTGATGGTATTTCGAAAACTCGTAATTTCTTAGAAGCTTGGCAACCCCTCTCAATGAAAGTGCTTTTTAACAGTCTGTTCCAGGGCTACTTGAAGAGGAAACAAACCATAGAGACAAAACTGAGAACTCCTTTATTTTGTCAAGTTTCAAAGAGCTACTACTAACCATGTTGGATTTAGAGTTCCAAATTCATGTATCTATATAGGGAAAACAGACTGAAACCTAAAAATAAAAACTGCTACTGAAAACGAACGCTTCAACCTAGAAGAACAAAATTTGGTGAGTCCAGTGGGATTTGTGTACCGATCGTAAACACCAAGTATCATCAAGATTGGGTGAAAAAATATTTGCTGGTATTTCGGAAACTCGTTATTTCTGAGAAGCTTGGCAACCCCTCTCAATGAAAGTGCTTTTCCACAGTCGCTGCTTAGGGCTACTTGAAGCGGAAAAAAATCATCGAGATAAAACTGAAAACTCCTTTATTTTGTCAAGTTTCAAAGAGCTACTACAAACCATGTTGGATTTAGAGTTTCAAATTCATCTATCTATATACTAGAGAACAGAGTGAAACCTAAAAATAAAAACTGCTATTGGAAAAGAACGCATCAACCTAGAAGAACAAAATTTGGTGAGCCAAGTGGGATTTGTGTACTGATCATCACCACCAAGTATCATCAAGATTGGGTGAAAAAATATTTGCTGGTATTTCGGAAACTCGTAATTTTTGGAAGCTTGGCAACCCCTTTCAATGAAAGTGCTTTGCCACAGTCTCTGCTTAGGGCTACTTGAAGCGGAAGAAAATCATCGAGATAAAACTGAAAATTCTTTATTTTGTCAAGTTTCAAAGAGCTACTACAAACCATGTTGGATTTAGAGTTCCAAATTCATCTATCTATATAGCAGAAAACAGAGTGAAACCAAAAGATAAAAAATGCTACTGTAGACGAACGCTTCAACCTAGAAGAACAAAATTTGGTGAGCCAAGTGGGAAATGTGGACCGATCATTACCAACACGTATCATCACCATTGGGTGACAAAATATTTGCCGGTATTTCGGAAACTCGTAATTTCTTGGAAGCTTGGCAACACCTTTCAATGAAAGTGCTTTTCCACAGTCTCTGCCTAGGGCTACATGAAGCGGAAACAAATCATAGAGACAAAAATGAGAACTCCTTTACTTTGTCAAGTTTCAAAGAGCTACTACAAACCATGCTGGATTTAGATTTCCAAATTAATCTATCTATATAGGAGAGAACATAGTGAAACCTAAATATAAAAATTGTTACTGTCGACGAACTCTTCAACTTAGAAGAAGAAAATTTGGTGAGCCAAGTAAGATTTTTGTACTGATCATCACCACCAAGTATCATCAAGATTGGGTGAAAAAATATTTGCTGGTATTTCAGAAACTCGTTATTTCTTGGAAGCTTGGCAATCCCTACAATGAAAGTGCTTTTCCACAGTCTGTGCCTAGGGCTACTTGAAGAGGAAACAAACCATAGAGACAAAACTGAGAACTCTTTTATTTTTTCAAGTTTCAAAGAGCTACTACAAACCATGTTGGTTTTAGAGTTCCAAATTAATCTATCTATATAGCAGAGCACGGAGTGAAATCGAAATATAAAAACTGCTACTGTAGACGAATGCTTCAACCTAGAAGAACAAAATTTGGTGAGCCAAGTGGGATTTTTGTGCAAATCATTACCACCACGTATCATCAACCTTGGGTGAAAAAATATTTGATGGTATTTCGGAAACTCGTAATTTCTTAGAAGCTTGGCAACCCCTCTCAATGAAAGTGCTTTTTAACAGTCTGTTCCAGGGCTACTTGAAGAGGAAACAAACCATAGAGACAAAAGTGAGAACTCCTTTATTTTGTCAAGTTTCAAAGAGCTACTACTAACCATGTTGGATTTAGAGTTCCAAATTCATGTATCTATATAGGGAAAACAGACTGAAACCTAAAAATAAAAACTACTACTGAAAACGAACGCTTCAACCTAGAAGAACAAAATTTGGTGAGTCCAGTGGGATTTGTGTACCGATCGTAAACACCAAGTATCATCAAGATTGGGTGAAAAAATATTTGCTGGTATTTCGGAAACTCGTTATTTCTGAGAAGCTTGGCAACCCCTCTCAATGAAAGTGCTTTTCCACAGTCGCTGCTTAGGGCTACTTGAAGCGGAAAAAAATCATCGAGATAAAACTGAAAACTCCTTTATTTTGTCAAGTTTCAAAGAGCTACTACAAACCATGTTGGATTTAGAGTTCCAAATTCATCTATCTATATACTAGAGAACAGAGTGAAACCTAAAAATAAAAACTGCTATTGGAAAAGAACGCATCAACCTAGAAGAACAAAATTTGGTGAACCAAGTGGGATTTGTGTACTGATCATCACCACCAAGTATCATCAAGATTGGGTGAAAAAATATTTGCTGGTATTTCGGAAACTCGTAATTTTTGGAAGCTTGGCAACCCCTTTCAATGAAAGTGCTTTTCCACAGTCTCTGCCTAGGGCTACATGAAGCGGAAACAAATCAAAGAGACAGAAATGAGAACTCCTTTACTTTGTCAAGTTTCAAAGAGCTACTACAAACCATGCTGGATTTAGAGTTCCAAATTAATCTATCTATATAGCAGACAACAGAGTGAAACCAAAAGATAAAAAATGCTACTGTAGACGAACGCTTCAACCTAGAAGAACAAAATTTGGTGAGCCAAGTGGGAAATGTGGACCGATCATTACCAACACGTATCATCACCATTGGGTGACAAAATATTTGCCGGTATTTCGGAAACTCGTAATTTCTTGGAAGCTTGGCAACACCTTTCAATGAAAGTGCTTTTCCACAGTCTCTGCCTAGGGCTACATGAAGCGGAAACAAATCATAGAGACAAAAATGAGAACTCCTTTACTTTGTCAAGTTTCAAAGAGCTACTACAAACCATGCTGGATTTAGAGTTCCAAATTAATCTATCTATATAGGAGAGAACATAGTGAAACCTAAATATAAAAATTGTTACTGTCGACGAACTCTTCAACTTAGAAGAAGAAAATTTGGTGAGCCAAGTAAGATTTGTGTACTGATCATCACCACCAAGTATCATCAAGATTGGGTGAAAAAATATTTGCTGGTATTTCAGAAACTCGTTATTTCTTGGAAGCTTGGCAACCCCTCTCAATGAAAGTGCTTTTCCACAGTCTGTGCCTAGGGTACTTGAAGAGGAAACAAACCATAGAGACAAAACTGAGAACTCTTTTATTTTTTCAAGTTTCAAAGAGCTACTACAAACCATGTTGGATTTAGAGTTCCAAATTCATCTATCTATATAGCAGAGAACAGAGTGAAACCAAAATATAAAAACTGCTACTGTAGACGAACGCTTCAACCTAGAAGAACAAAATTTGGTGAGCCAAGAGGGAAATGTGGACCGATCATTACCAACACGTATCATCAATATTGGGTGACAAAATATTTGCCGGTATTTCGGAAACTCGTAATTTCTTGGAAGCTTGGCAACACCTTTCAATGAAAGTGCTTTTCCACAGTCTCTGCCTAGGGCTACATGAAGCGGAAACAAGTCATAGAGACAAAAATGAGAACTCCTTTACTTTGTCAAGTTTCAAAGAGCTACTACAAACCCTATTGGATTTAGAGTTCCAAATTCATCTATCTATATAGGATAGAACAGGTGAAATCTAAATATAAAAACTGCTACTGTAGGCGAACGCTTCAACCTAGAAGAACAAAATTTGGAGAGCCAAGTGGGATTTGTGTACTGATCATTACCACCAAGTGTCATCAAGATTGCGTGAAAAAATATTTGCTGGTATTTCGGAAACTCGTTATTTCTTTGAAGCTTGGCAACCCCTCTCAATGAAAGTGCTTTTCCGCAGTCTGTGCCTAGGGCTACTTGAAGAGGCAACAAATCATAGAGACAATACTGAGAACTCCTTTATTTTCTCAAGATTCAAAGAGCTAGTACAAACCATGTTGGATTTAGAGTTCCAAATTCATCTATCTATATAGCAGAGGACAGAGTGAAACCTAAATATAAAAACTGCTACTCTAGAAGAACGCTTCAACCTAGAAGAACAAAATTTGGTGAGCCAAGGGGGATATGTGTCCCGATCATTACCAGCACGTATCATCAACATTGGGTGACAAAATATTTGCTGGTATTTCGGAAACTCGTAATTTCTTGGAAGCTTGGCAACCCCTTTCAATGAAAGTGCTTTTCCACAGTCTCTGCCTAGGGCTACATGAAGCGGAAACAAATCAAAGAGACAGAAATGAGAACTCCTTTACTTTGTCAAGTTTCAAAGAGCTACTACATACCATATTGGAATTAGAGTTCCAAATTCATCTATCTATATAGGATAGAACAGGTGAAATCTAAATATAAAAGCTGCTACTGTAGGCGAACGCTTCAACGTAGAAGAACAAAATTTGGAGAGCCAAGTGGGAATTGTGTACTGATCATTACCACCAAGTGTCATCAAGATTGCATGGAAAAATATTTGCTGGTATTTCGGAAACTCGTTATTTTTTAGAGCTTGGCAACCCACTCAATGAAAGTGCTTTTCCACAGTCTGTTCCTAGGGGTACTTGAAGAGGAAACAAACCATAGAGACAAAACTGAGAACTCCTTTATTTTGTCAAGTTTCAAAGAGCTACTACAAACCATGTTGAATTTAGAGTTAGAAATTCATCTATCTATATCGCAGAGAACAGAGTGAAACCTAAATATAAAAACTGCTACTGTAGACGAACGCTTCAACCTAGAAGAACAAAATTTGGTGAGCCAAGTGGATTTGTGGACTTGTCATTACCACCATGCATCATCAAGATTGGGTGAAAAAATATTTGCTGGTATTTCGGAAACTCGTATTTTCTTGGAAGCTTGGCAACCCCTCTCAACGAAAGTGCTTTTCAACCGTCTGTGCTTAGGGCTACTTGAAGAGGAAACAAATCATAGAGACAAAACTGAGAACTCCTTTATTTTGTCAAGTTTCAAAGAGCTACTACAAACCATGTTGGATTTAGAGTTCCAAATTAATCTATCTATATAGCAGAGCACGGAGTGAAATCGAAATATAAAAACTGCTACTGTAGACGAACGCTTCAACCTAGAATAACAAAATTTGGTGAGCCAAGTGGGATTTTTGTGCCAATCATTACCACCACGTATCATCAACCTTGGGTGAAAAATATTTGATGGTATTTCGGAAACTCGTAATTTCTTAGAAGCTTGGCAACCCCTCTCAATGAAAGTGCTTTTTAACAGTCTGTTCCAGGGCTACTTGAAGAGGAAACAAACCATAGAGACAAAACTGAGAACTCCTTTATTTTGTCAAGTTTCAAAGAGCTACTACTAACCATGTTGGATTTAGAGTTCCAAATTCATGTATCTATATAGGGAAAACAGACTGAAACCTAAAAATAAAAACTGCTACTGAAAACGAACGCTTCAACCTAGAAGAACAAAATTTGGTGAGTCCAGTGGGAATTGTGTACCGATCGTAAACACCAAGTATCATCAAGATTGGGTGAAAAAATATTTGCTGGTATTTCGGAAACTCGTTATTACTGAGAAGCTTGGCAACCCCTCTCATTGAAAGTGCTTTTCCACAGTCGCTGCTTAGGGCTACTTGAAGCGGAAAAAAATCATCGAGATAAAACTGAAAACTCCTTTATTTTGTCAAGTTTCAAAGAGCTACTACAAACCATGTTGGATTTAGAGTTCCAAATTCATCTATCTATATACTAGAGAACGGAGTGAAACCTAAAAATAAAAACTGCTATTGGAAAAGAACGCATCAACCTAGAAGAACAAAATTTGGTGAGCCAAGTGGGATTTGTGTACTGATCATCACCACCAAGTATCATCAAGATTGGGTGAAAAAATATTTGCTGGTATTTCGGAAACTCGTAATTTTTGGAAGCTTGGCAACGACTTTCAATGAAAGTGCTTTGCCACAGTCTCTGCTTAGGGCTACTTGAAGCGGAAGAAAATCATCGAGATAAAACTGAAACTCCTTTATTTTGTCAAGTTTCAAAGAGCTACTACAAACCATGTTGGATTTAGAGTTCCAAATTCATCTATCTATATAGCAGACAACAGAGTGAAACCAAAATATAAAAACTGCTACTGTAGACGAACGCTTCAACCTAGAAGAACAAAATTTGGTGAGCCAAGTGGGAAATGTGGACCGATCATTACCAACACGTATCATCAAGATTGGGTGACAAAATATTTGCCGGTATTTCGGAAACTCGTTATTTCTTTGAAGCTTGGCAACCCCTCTCAATGAAAGTGCTTTTCCGCAGTCTGTGCCTAGGGCTACATGAAGCGGAAACAAATCATAGAGACAAAAATGAGAACTCCTTTACTTTGTCAAGTTTCAAAGAGCTACTACAAACCATGTTGGATTTAGAGTTCCAAATTATTCTATCTATATAGGAGAGAACATACTGAAACCTAAATATAAAAATTGTTACTGTCGACGAACTCTTCAACTTAGAAGAAGAAAATTTGGTGAGCCAAGTAAGATTTGTGTACTGATCATCACCACCAAGTATCATCAAGATTGGGTGAAAAAATATTTGCTGGTATTTCGGAAACTCGTATTTTCTTGGAAGCTTGGCAACCCCTCTCAAGGAAAGTGCTTTTCAACCGTCTGTGCTTAGGGCTACTTGAAGAGGAAACAAATCATAGAGACAAAACTGAGAACTCCTTTATTTTGTCAAGTTTCAAAGAGCTACTACAAACCATGTTGGATTTAGAGTTCCAAATTAATCTATCTATATAGCAGAGCACGGAGTGAAATCGAAATATAAAAACTGCTACTGTAGACGAACGCTTCAACCTAGAAGAACAAAATTTGGTGAGCCAAGTGGGATTTTTGTGCAAATCATTACCACCACGTATCATCAACCTTGGGTGAAAAAATATTTGATGGTATTTCGGAAACTCGTAATTTCTTAGAAGCTTGGCAACCCCTCTCAATGAAAGTGCTTTTTAACAGTCTGTTCCAGGGCTACTTGAAGAGGAAACAAACCATAGAGACAAAAGTGAGAACTCCTTTATTTTGTCAAGTTTCAAAGAGCTACTACTAACCATGTTGGATTTAGAGTTCCAAATTCATGTATCTATATAGGGAAAACAGACTGAAACCTAAAAATAAAAACTACTACTGAAAACGAACGCTTCAACCTAGAAGAACAAAATTTGGTGAGTCCAGTGGGATTTGTGTACCGATCGTAAACACCAAGTATCATCAAGATTGGGTGAAAAAATATTTGCTGGTATTTCGGAAACTCGTTATTTCTGAGAAGCTTGGCAACCCCTCTCAATGAAAGTGCTTTTCCACAGTCGCTGCTTAGGGCTACTTGAAGCGGAAAAAAATCATCGAGATAAAACTGAAAACTCCTTTATTTTGTCAAGTTTCAAAGAGCTACTACAAACCATGTTGGATTTAGAGTTCCAAATTCATCTATCTATATACTAGAGAACAGAGTGAAACCTAAAAATAAAAACTGCTATTGGAAAAGAACGCATCAATTTAGAAGAACAAAATTTGGTGAGCCAAGTGGGATTTGTGTACTGATCATCACCACCAAGTATCATCAAGATTGGGTGAAAAAATATTTGCTGGTATTTCGGAAATTCGTATTTTCTTGGAAGCTTGGCAACCCCTCTCAACGAAAGTGCTTTTCAACCGTCTGTGCTTAGGGCTACTTGAAGAGGAAACAAATCATAGAGACAAAACTGAGAACTCCTTTATTTTGTCAAGTTTCAAAGAGCTACTACAAACCATGTTGTATTTAGAGTTCCAAATTAATCTATCTATATAGCAGAGCACGGAGTGAAATCGAAATATAAAAACTGCTACTGTAGACGAACGCTTCAACCTAGAAGGACAAAATTTGGTGAGTCAAGTGGGATTTTTGTGCCAATCATTACCACCACGTATCATCAACCTTGGGTGAAAAAATATTTGATGGTATTTCGGAAACTCGTAATTTCTTAGAAGCTTGGCAACCCCTCTCAATGAAAGTGCTTTTTAACAGTCTGTTCCAGGGCTACTTGAAGAGGAAACAAACCATAGAGACAAAAGTGAGAACTCCTTTATTTTGTCAAGTTTCAAAGAGCTACTACTAACCATGTTGGATTTAGAGTTCCAAATTCATGTATCTATATAGGGAAAACAGACTGAAACCTAAAAATAAAAACTACTACTGAAAACGAACGCTTCAACCTAGAAGAACAAAATTTGGTGAGTCCAGTGGGATTTGTGTACCGATCGTAAACACCAAGTATCATCAAGATTGGGTGAAAAAATATTTGCTGGTATTTCGGAAACTCGTTATTTCTGAGAAGCTTGGCAACCCCTCTCAATGAAAGTGCTTTTCCACAGTCGCTGCTTAGGGCTACTTGAAGCGGAAAAAAATCATCGAGATAAAACTGAAAACTCCTTTATTTTGTCAAGTTTCAAAGAGCTACTACAAACCATGTTGGATTTAGAGTTCCAAATTCATCTATCTATATACTAGAGAACAGAGTGAAACCTAAAAATAAAAACTGCTATTGGAAAAGAACGCATCAACCTAGAAGAACAAAATTTGGTGAGCCAAGTGGGATTTGTGTACTGATCATCACCACCAAGTATCATCAAGATTGGGTGAAAAAATATTTGCTGGTATTTCGGAAACTCGTAATTTTTGGAAGCTTGGCAACCCCTTTCAATGAAAGTGCTTTTCCACAGTCTCTGCTTAGGGCTACTTGAAGCGGAAAAAAATCATCGAGATAAAACTGAAAACTCCTTTATTTTGTCAAGTTTCAAAGAGCTACTACAAACCATGTTGGATTTAGAGTTCCAAATTCATCTATCTATATAGCAGACAACAGAGTGAAACCAAAATATAAAAACTGCTACTGTAGACGAACGCTTCAACCTACAAGAACAAAATTTGGTGAGCCAAGTGGGAAATGTGGACCGATCATTACCAACACGTATCATCACCATTGAGTGACAAAATATTTGCCGGTATTTCGGAAACTCGTAATTTCTTGGAAGCTTGGCAACACCTTTCAATGAAAGTGCTTTTCCACAGTCTCTGCCTAGGGCTACATGAAGCGGAAACAAATCATAGAGACAAAAATGAGAACTCCTTTACCTTGTCAAGTTTCAAAGAGCTACTACAAACCATGTTGGATTTAGAGTTCCAAATTAATCTATCTATATAGGAGAGAACATAGTGAAACCTAAATATAAAAATTGTTACTGTCGACGAACTCTTCAACTTAGAAGAAGAAAATTTGGTGAGCCAAGTAAGATTTGTGTACTGATCATCACCACCAAGTATCATCAAGATTGGGTGAAAAAATATTTGCTGGTATTTCAGAAACTCGTTATTTCTTGGAAGCTTGGCAACCCCTCTCAATGAAAGTGCTTTTCCACAGTCTGTGCCTAGGGCTACTTGAAGAGGAAACAAACCATAGAGACAAAACTGAGAACTCTTTTATTTTTTCAAGTTTCAAAGAGCTACTACAAACCATGTTGGATTTAGAGTTCCAAATTCATCTATCTATATAGCAGAGAACAGAGTGAAACCAAAATATAAAAACTGCTACTGTAGACGAACGCTTCAACCTAGAAGAACAAAATTTGGTGAACCAAGAGGGAAATGTGGACCGATCATTACCAACACGTATCATCAATATTGGGTGACAAAATATTTGCCGGTATTTCGGAAACTCGTAATTTCTTGGAAGCTTGGCAACACCTTTCAATGAAAGTGCTTTTCCACAGTCTCGGCCTAGGGCTACAAGAAGCGGAAACAAGTCATAGAGACAAAAATGAGAACTCCTTTACTTTGTCAAGTTTCAAAGAGCTACTACAAACCCTATTGGATTTAGAGTTCCAAATTCATCTATCTATATAGGATAGAACAGGTGAAATCTAAATATAAAAACTGCTACTGTAGGCGAACGCTTCAACCTAGAAGAACAAAATTTGGAGAGCCAAGTGGGATTTGTGTACTGATCATTACCACCAAGTGTCATCAAGATTGCGTGAAAAAATATTTGCTGGTATTTCGGAAACTCGTTATTTCTTTGAAGCTTGGCAACCCCTCTCAATGAAAGTGCTTTTCCGCAGTCTGTGCCTAGGGCTACTTGAAGAGGCAACAAATCATAGAGACAATACTGAGAACTCCTTTATTTTCTCAAGTTTCAAAGAGCTACTACAAACCATGTTGAATTTAGAGTTCCAAATTCATCTATCTATATCGCAGAGAACAGAGTGAAACCTAAATATAAAAACTGCTACTGTAGACGAACGCTTCAACCTAGAAGAACAAAATTTGGTGAGCCAAGTGGATTTGTGGACTTGTCATTACCACCATGCATCATCAAGATTGGGTGAAAAAATATTTGCTGGTATTTCGGAAACTCGTATTTTCTTGGAAGCTTGGCAACCCCTCTCAAGGAAAGTGCTTTTCAACCGTCTGTGCTTAGGGCTACTTGAAGAGGAAACAAATCATAGAGACAAAACTGAGAACTCCTTTATTTTGTCAAGTTTCAAAGAGCTACTACAAACCATGTTGGATTTAGAGTTCCAAATTAATCTATCTATATAGCAGAGCACGGAGTGAAATCGAAATATAAAAACTGCTACTGTAGACGAACGCTTCAACCTAGAAGAACAAAATTTGGTGAGCCAAGTGGGATTTTTGTGCAAATCATTACCACCACGTATCATCAACCTTGGGTGAAAAAATATTTGATGGTATTTCGGAAACTCGTAATTTCTTAGAAGCTTGGCAACCCCTCTCAATGAAAGTGCTTTTTAACAGTCTGTTCCAGGGCTACTTGAAGAGGAAACAAACCATAGAGACAAAACTGAGAACTCCTTTATTTTGTCAAGTTTCAAAGAGCTACTACTAACCATGTTGGATTTAGAGTTCCAAATTCATGTATCTATATAGGGAAAACAGACTGAAACCTAAAATAAAAACTACTACTGAAAACGAACGCTTCAACCTAGAAGAACAAAATTTGGTGAGTCCAGTGGGATTTGTGTACCGATCGTAAACACTAAGTATCATCAAGATTGGGTGAAAAAATATTTGCTGGTATTTCGGAAACTCGTTATTTCTGAGAAGCTTGGCAACCCCTCTCAATGAAAGTGCTTTTCCACAGTCGCTGCTTAGGGCTACTTGAAGCGGAAAAAAATCATCGAGATAAAACTGAAAACTCCTTTATTTTGTCAAGTTTCAAAGAGCTACTACAAACCATGTTGGATTTAGAGTTCCAAATTCATCTATCTATATACTAGAGAACAGAGTGAAACGTAAAAATAAAAACTGCTATTGGAAAAGAACGCATTAACCTAGAAGAACAAAATTTGGTGAGCCAAGTGGGATTTGTGTACTGATCATCACCACCAAGTATCATCAAGATTGGGTGAAAAAATATTTGCTGGTATTTCGAAAACTCGTAATTTTTGGAAGCTTGGCAACCCCTTTCAATGAAAGTGCTTTGCCACAGTCTCTGCTTAGGGCTACTTGAAGCGGAAGAAAATCATCGAGATAAAACTGAAAACTCCTTTATTTTGTCAAGTTTCAAGAGCTACTACAAACCATGTTGGATTTAGAGTTCCAAATTCATCTATCTATATAGCAGACAACAGAGTGAAACCAAAATATAAAAACTGCTACTGTAGACGAACGCTTCAACCTAGAAGAACAAAATTTGGTGAGCCAAGTGGGAAATGTGGACCGATCATTACCAACACGTATCATCAAGATTGGGTGACAAAATATTTGCCGGTATTTCGGGAACTCGTAATTTCTTGGAAGCTTGGCAACACCTTTCAATGAAAGTGCTTTTCCACAGTCTCTGCCTAGGGCTACATGAAGCGGAAACAAATCATAGAGACAAAAATGAGAACTCCTTTACTTTGTCAAGTTTCAAAGAGCTACTACAAACCATGTTGGATTTAGAGTTCCAAATTATTCTATCTATATAGGAGAGAACATAGTGAAACCTAAATATAAAAATTGTTACTGTCGACGAACTCTTCAACTTAGAAGAAGAAAATTTGGTGAGCCAAGTAAGATTTGTGTACTGATCATCACCACCAAGTATCATCAAGATTGGGTGAAAAAATATTTGCTGGTATTTCGGAAACTCGTATTTTCTTGGAAGCTTGGCAACCCCTCTCAAGGAAAGTGCTTTTCAACCGTCTGTGCTTAGGGCTACTTGAAGAGGAAACAAATCATAGAGACAAAACTGAGAACTCCTTTATTTTGTCAAGTTTCAAAGAGCTACTACAAACCATGTTGGATTTAGAGTTCCAAATTAATCTATCTATATAGCAGAGCACGGAGTGAAATCGAAATATAAAAACTGCTACTGTAGACGAACGCTTCAACCTAGAAGAACAAAACTTGGTGAGCCAAGTGGGATTTTTGTGCCAATCATTATCACCACGTATCATCAACCTTGGGTGAAAAAATATTTGATGGTATTTCGGAAACTCGTAATTTCTTAGAAGCTTGGCAACCCCTCTCAATGAAAGTGCTTTTTAACAGTCTGTTCCAGGGCTACTTGAAGAGGAAACAAACCATAGAGACAAAACTGAGAACTCCTTTATTTTGTCAAGTTTCAAAGAGCTACTACTAACCATGTTGGATTTAGAGTTCCAAATTCATGTATCTATATAGGGAAAACAGACTGAAACCTAAAAATAAAAACTGCTACTGAAAACGAACGCTTCAACCTAGAAGAACAAAATTTGGTGAGTCCAGTGGGATTTGTGTACCGATCGTAAACACCAAGTATCATCAAGATTGGGTGAAAAAATATTTGCTGGTATTTCGGAAACTCGTTATTTCTGAGAAGCTTGGCAACTCCTCTCAATGAAAGTGCTTTTCCACAGTCGCTGCTTAGGGCTACTTGAAGCGGAAAAAAATCATCGAGATAAAACTGAAAACTCCTTTATTTTGTCAAGTTTCAAAGAGCTACTACAAACCATGTTGGATTTAGAGTTCCAAATTCATCTATCTATATACTAGAGAACAGAGTGAAAAATAAATATAAAAACTGCTATTGGAAAAGAACGCATCAATTTAGAAGAACAAAATTTGGTGAGCCAAGTGGGATTTGTGTACTGATCATCACCACCAAGTATCATCAAGATTGGGTGAAAAAATATTTGCTGGTATTTCAAAAATTCGTATTTTCTTGGAAGCTTGGCAACCCCTCTCAACGAAAGTGCTTTTCAACCGTCTGTGCTTAGGGCTACTTGAAGAGGAAACAAATCATAGAGACAAAACTGAGAACTCCTTTATTTTGTCAAGTTTCAAAGAGCTACTACAAACCATGTTGTATTTAGAGTTCCAAATTAATCTATCTATATAGCAGAGCACGGAGTGAAATCGAAATATAAAAACTGCTACTGTAGACGAACGCTTCAACCTAGAAGGACAAAATTTGGTGAGTCAAGTGGGATTTTTGTGCCAATCATTACCACCACGTATCATCAACCTTGGGTGAAAAAATATTTGATGGTATTTCGGAAACTCGTAATTTCTTAGAAGCTTGGCAACCCCTCTCAATGAAAGTGCTTTTTAACAGTCTGTTCCAGGGCTACTTGAAGAGGAAACAAACCATAGAGACAAAAGTGAGAACTCCTTTATTTTGTCAAGTTTCAAAGAGCTACTACTAACCATGTTGGATTTAGAGTTCCAAATTCATGTATCTATATAGGGAAAACAGACTGAAACCTAAAAATAAAAACTACTACTGAAAACGAACGCTTCAACCTAGAAGAACAAAATTTGGTGAGTCCAGTGGGATTTGTGTACCGATCGTAAACACCAAGTATCATCAAGATTGGGTGAAAAAATATTTGCTGGTATTTCGGAAACTCGTAATTTCTTAGAAGCTTGGCAACCCCTCTCAATGAAAGTGCTTTTTAACAGTCTGTTCCAGGGCTACTTGAAGAGGAAACAAACCATAGAGACAAAAGTGAGAACTCCTTTATTTTGTCAAGTTTCAAAGAGCTACTACTAACCATGTTGGATTTAGAGTTCCAAATTCATGTATCTATATAGGGAAAACAGACTGAAACCTAAAAATAAAAACTACTACTGAAAACGAACGCTTCAACCTAGAAGAACAAAATTTGGTGAGTCCAGTGGGATTTGTGTACCGATCGTAAACACCAAGTATCATCAAGATTGGGTGAAAAAATATTTGCTGGTATTTCGGAAACTCGTTATTTCTGAGAAGCTTGGCAACCCCTCTCAATGAAAGTGCTTTTCCACAGTCGCTGCTTAGGGCTACTTGAAGCGGAAAAAAATCATCGAGATAAAACTGAAAACTCCTTTATTTTGTCAAGTTTCAAAGAGCTACTACAAACCATGTTGGATTTAGAGTTCCAAATTCATCTATCTATATACTAGAGAACAGAGTGAAACCTAAAAATAAAAACTGCTATTGGAAAAGAACGCATCAACCTAGAAGAACAAAATTTGGTGAGCCAAGTGGGATTTGTGTACTGATCATCACCCCCAAGTATCATCAAGATTGGGTGAAAAAATATTTGCTGGTATTTCGGAAACTCGTAATTTTTGGAAGCTTGGCAACCCCTTTCAATGAAAGTGCTTTTCCACAGTCTCTGCTTAGGGCTACTTGAAGCGGAAAAAAATCATCGAGATAAAACTGAAAACTCCTTTATTTTGTCAAGTTTCAAAGAGCTACTACAAACCATGTTGGATTTAGAGTTCCAAATTCATCTATCTATATAGCAGACAACAGAGTGAAACCAAAATATAAAAACTGCTACTGTAGACGAACGCTTCAACCTACAAGAACAAAATTTGGTGAGCCAAGTGGGAAATGTGGACCGATCATTACCAACACGTATCATCACCATTGAGTGACAAAATATTTGCCGGTATTTCGGAAACTCGTAATTTCTTGGAAGCTTGGCAACACCTTTCAATGAAAGTGCTTTTCCACAGTCTCTGCCTAGGGCTACATGAAGCGGAAACAAATCATAGAGACAAAAATGAGAACTCCTTTACCTTGTCAAGTTTCAAAGAGCTACTACAAACCATGTTGGATTTAGAGTTCCAAATTAATCTATCTATATAGGAGAGAACATAGTGAAACCTAAATATAAAAATTGTTACTGTCGACGAACTCTTCAACTTAGAAGAAGAAAATTTGGTGAGCCAAGTAAGATTTGTGTACTGATCATCACCACCAAGTATCATCAAGATTGGGTGAAAAAATATTTGCTGGTATTTCAGAAACTCGTTATTTCTTGGAAGCTTGGCAACCCCTCTCAATGAAAGTGCTTTTCCACAGTCTGTGCCTAGGGCTACTTGAAGAGGAAACAAACCATAGAGACAAAACTGAGAACTCTTTTATTTTTTCAAGTTTCAAAGAGCTACTACAAACCATGTTGGATTTAGAGTTCCAAATTCATCTATCTATATAGCAGAGAACAGAGTGAAACCAAAATATAAAAACTGCTACTGTAGACGAACGCTTCAACCTAGAAGAACAAAATTTGGTGAACCAAGAGGGAAATGTGGACCGATCATTACCAACACGTATCATCAATATTGGGTGACAAAATATTTGCCGGTATTTCGGAAACTCGTAATTTCTTGGAAGCTTGGCAACACCTTTCAATGAAAGTGCTTTTCCACAGTCTCGGCCTAGGGCTACATGAAGCGGAAACAAGTCATAGAGACAAAAATGAGAACTCCTTTACTTTGTCAAGTTTCAAAGAGCTACTACAAACCCTATTGGATTTAGAGTTCCAAATTCATCTATCTATATAGGATAGAACAGGTGAAATCTAAATATAAAAACTGCTACTGTAGGCGAACGCTTCAACCTAGAAGAACAAAATTTGGAGAGCCAAGTGGGATTTGTGTACTGATCATTACCACCAAGTGTCATCAAGATTGCGTGAAAAAATATTTGCTGGTATTTCGGAAACTCGTTATTTCTTTGAAGCTTGGCAACCCCTCTCAATGAAAGTGCTTTTCCGCAGTCTGTGCCTAGGGCTACTTGAAGAGGCAACAAATCATAGAGACAATACTGAGAACTCCTTTATTTTCTCAAGTTTCAAAGAGCTACTACAAACCATGTTGAATTTAGAGTTCCAAATTCATCTATCTATATCGCAGAGAACAGAGTGAAACCTAAATATAAAAACTGCTACTGTAGACGAACGCTTCAACCTAGAAGAACAAAATTTGGTGAGCCAAGTGGATTTGTGGACTTGTCATTACCACCATGCATCATCAAGATTGGGTGAAAAAATATTTGCTGGTATTTCGGAAACTCGTATTTTCTTGGAAGCTTGGCAACCCCTCTCAAGGAAAGTGCTTTTCAACCGTCTGTGCTTAGGGCTACTTGAAGAGGAAACAAATCATAGAGACAAAACTGAGAACTCCTTTATTTTGTCAAGTTTCAAAGAGCTACTACAAACCATGTTGGATTTAGAGTTCCAAATTAATCTATCTATATAGCAGAGCACGGAGTGAAATCGAAATATAAAAACTGCTACTGTAGACGAACGCTTCAACCTAGAAGAACAAAATTTGGTGAGCCAAGTGGGATTTTTGTGCAAATCATTACCACCACGTATCATCAACCTTGGGTGAAAAAATATTTGATGGTATTTCGGAAACTCGTAATTTCTTAGAAGCTTGGCAACCCCTCTCAATGAAAGTGCTTTTTAACAGTCTGTTCCAGGGCTACTTGAAGAGGAAACAAACCATAGAGACAAAACTGAGAACTCCTTTATTTTGTCAAGTTTCAAAGAGCTACTACTAACCATGTTGGATTTAGAGTTCCAAATTCATGTATCTATATAGGGAAAACAGACTGAAACCTAAAAATAAAAACTACTACTGAAAACGAACGCTTCAACCTAGAAGAACAAAATTTGGTGAGTCCAGTGGGATTTGTGTACCGATCGTAAACACTAAGTATCATCAAGATTGGGTGAAAAAATATTTGCTGGTATTTCGGAAACTCGTTATTTCTGAGAAGCTTGGCAACCCCTCTCAATGAAAGTGCTTTTCCACAGTCGCTGCTTAGGGCTACTTGAAGCGGAAAAAAATCATCGAGATAAAACTGAAAACTCCTTTATTTTGTCAAGTTTCAAAGAGCTACTACAAACCATGTTGGATTTAGAGTTCCAAATTCATCTATCTATATACTAGAGAACAGAGTGAAACGTAAAAATAAAAACTGCTATTGGAAAAGAACGCATTAACCTAGAAGAACAAAATTTGGTGAGCCAAGTGGGATTTGTGTACTGATCATCACCACCAAGTATCATCAAGATTGGGTGAAAAAATATTTGCTGGTATTTCGAAAACTCGTAATTTTTGGAAGCTTGGCAACCCCTTTCAATGAAAGTGCTTTGCCACAGTCTCTGCTTAGGGCTACTTGAAGCGGAAGAAAATCATCGAGATAAAACTGAAAACTCCTTTATTTTGTCAAGTTTCAAAGAGCTACTACAAACCATGTTGGATTTAGAGTTCCAAATTCATCTATCTATATAGCAGACAACAGAGTGAAACCAAAATATAAAAACTGCTACTGTAGACGAACGCTTCAACCTAGAAGAACAAAATTTGGTGAGCCAAGTGGGAAATGTGGACCGATCATTACCAACACGTATCATCAAGATTGGGTGACAAAATATTTGCCGGTATTTCGGAAACTCGTAATTTCTTGGAAGCTTGGCAACACCTTTCAATGAAAGTGCTTTTCCACAGTCTCTGCCTAGGGCTACATGAAGCGGAAACAAATCATAGAGACAAAAATGAGAACTCCTTTACTTTGTCAAGTTTCAAAGAGCTACTACAAACCATGTTGGATTTAGAGTTCCAAATTATTCTATCTATATGGAGAGAACATAGTGAAACCTAAATATAAAAATTGTTACTGTCGACGAACTCTTCAACTTAGAAGAAGAAAATTTGGTGAGCCAAGTAAGATTTGTGTACTGATCATCACCACCAAGTATCATCAAGATTGGGTGAAAAAATATTTGCTGGTATTTCGGAAACTCGTATTTTCTTGGAAGCTTGGCAACCCCTCTCAACGAAAGTGCTTTTCAACCGTCTGTGCTTAGGGCTACTTGAAGAGGAAACAAATCATAGAGACAAAACTGAGAACTCCTTTATTTTGTCAAGTTTCAAAGAGCTACTACAAACCATGTTGGATTTAGAGTTCCAAATTAATCTATCTATATAGCAGAGCACGGAGTGAAATCGAAATATAAAAACTGCTACTGTAGACGAACGCTTCAACCTAGAAGAACAAAACTTGGTGAGCCAAGTGGGATTTTGTGCCAATCATTATCACCACGTATCATCAACCTTGGGTGAAAAAATATTTGATGGTATTTCGGAAACTCGTAATTTCTTAGAAGCTTGGCAACCCCTCTCAATGAAAGTGCTTTTTAACAGTCTGTTCCAGGGCTACTTGAAGAGGAAACAAACCATAGAGACAAAACTGAGAACTCCTTTATTTTGTCAAGTTTCAAAGAGCTACTACTAACCATGTTGGATTTAGAGTTCCAAATTCATGTATCTATATAGGGAAAACAGACTGAAACCTAAAAATAAAAACTGCTACTGAAAACGAACGCTTCAACCTAGAAGAACAAAATTTGGTGAGTCCAGTGGGATTTGTGTACCGATCGTAAACACCAAGTATCATCAAGATTGGGTGAAAAAATATTTGCTGGTATTTCGGAAACTCGTTATTTCTGAGAAGCTTGGCAACTCCTCTCAATGAAAGTGCTTTTCCACAGTCGCTGCTTAGGGCTACTTGAAGCGGAAAAAAATCATCGAGATAAAACTGAAAACTCCTTTATTTTGTCAAGTTTCAAAGAGCTACTACAAACCATGTTGGATTTAGAGTTCCAAATTCATCTATCTATATACTAGAGAACAGAGTGAAAAATAAATATAAAAACTGCTATTGGAAAAGAACGCATCAATTTAGAAGAACAAAATTTGGTGAGCCAAGTGGGATTTGTGTACTGATCATCACCACCAAGTATCATCAAGATTGGGTGAAAAAATATTTGCTGGTATTTCAAAAATTCGTATTTTCTTGGAAGCTTGGCAACCCCTCTCAACGAAAGTGCTTTTCAACCGTCTGTGCTTAGGGCTACTTGAAGAGGAAACAAATCATAGAGACAAAACTGAGAACTCCTTTATTTTGTCAAGTTTCAAAGAGCTACTACAAACCATGTTGTATTTAGAGTTCCAAATTAATCTATCTATATAGCAGAGCACGGAGTGAAATCGAAATATAAAAACTGCTACTGTAGACGAACGCTTCAACCTAGAAGGACAAAATTTGGTGAGTCAAGTGGGATTTTTGTGCCAATCATTACCACCACGTATCATCAACCTTGGGTGAAAAAATATTTGATGGTATTTCGGAAACTCGTAATTTCTTAGAAGCTTGGCAACCCCTCTCAATGAAAGTGCTTTTTAACAGTCTGTTCCAGGGCTACTTGAAGAGGAAACAAACCATAGAGACAAAAGTGAGAACTCCTTTATTTTGTCAAGTTTCAAAGAGCTACTACTAACCATGTTGGATTTAGAGTTCCAAATTCATGTATCTATATAGGGAAAACAGACTGAAACCTAAAAATAAAAACTACTACTGAAAACGAACGCTTCAACCTAGAAGAACAAAATTTGGTGAGTCCAGTGGGATTTGTGTACCGATCGTAAACACCAAGTATCATCAAGATTGGGTGAAAAAATATTTGCTGGTATTTCGGAAACTCGTTATTTCTGAGAAGCTTGGCAACCCCTCTCAATGAAAGTGCTTTTCCACAGTCGCTGCTTAGGGCTACTTGAAGCGGAAAAAAATCATCGAGATAAAACTGAAAACTCCTTTATTTTGTCAAGTTTCAAAGAGCTACTACAAACCATGTTGGATTTAGAGTTCCAAATTCATCTATCTATATACTAGAGAACAGAGTGAAACCTAAAAATAAAAACTGCTATTGGAAAAGAACGCATCAACCTAGAAGAACAAAATTTGGTGAGCCAAGTGGGATTTGTGTACTGATCATCACCACCAAGTATCATCAAGATTGGGTGAAAAAATATTTGCTGGTATTTCGGAAACTCGTAATTTTTGGAAGCTTGGCAACCCCTTTCAATGAAAGTGCTTTTCCACAGTCTCTGCTTAGGGCTACTTGAAGCGGAAAAAAATCATCGAGATAAAACTGAAAACTCCTTTATTTTGTCAAGTTTCAAAGAGCTACTACAAACCATGTTGGATTTAGAGTTCCAAATTCATCTATCTATATAGCAGACAACAGAGTGAAACCAAAATATAAAAACTGCTACTGTAGACGAACGCTTCAACCTACAAGAACAAAATTTGGTGAGCCAAGTGGGAAATGTGGACCGATCATTACCAACACGTATCATCACCATTGGGTGACAAAATATTTGCCGGTATTTCGGAAACTCGTAATTTCTTGGAAGCTTGGCAACACCTTTCAATGAAAGTGCTTTTCCACAGTCTCTGCCTAGGGCTACATGAAGCGGAAACAAATCATAGAGACAAAAATGAGAACTCCTTTACTTTGTCAAGTTTCAAAGAGCTACTACAAACCATGCTGGATTTAGAGTTCCAA
>NW_027515461.1:754887-784013 GCF_048772815.1 Callospermophilus lateralis
AAATATTTGCTGGTATTTCGGAAACTCGTAATTTCTTGGAAGCTTGGCAACCCCTTTCAATGAAAGTTCTTTTCCACAGTTCCTTCTTAGGGCTACATGAAGCGGAAACAAATCATAGAGAAAAAACAGAGAACTCCTTTGCTTTGTCAAGTTTCAAAGAGCTACTACAAACCATATTGCATTTAGAGTTCCAAATTCATCTATCTATATAGGAGAGAACAGAGTGAAACCTAAATATAACAACTGCTACTGTAGACGAACGCTTCAACCTAGAAGAACAAAATTTGGTGAGCTAAGTGGAATTTGTGTACTGATCATTACCTCCAAGTGTCATCAAGATTGCGTGAGAAAATATTTGCTGATATTTTTGAAACTCGTTATTTCTTAGAAGCTTGGCAACCCCACTCAATGAAAGTGCTTTTCCACAGTCTGTTTTTAGGGGTACTTGAAGAGGAAACAAACCATAGAGACAAAACTGAGAACTCCTTTATTTTGTAAAGTTTCAAAGAGCTACTAGAAACCATGTTGGATTTCGAGTTCCAAATTCATCTATCTATATAGGAGAGAACAGAGTGAAACCTAAAAATAAAAACTGCTACTGTAAACGAACGCTTCAACCTTGAAGAACAAAATTTCGCGAGCCAAGTAGGATTTGTGTAGTGATCATTACCACCAAAGGTCATAAATATTGCGTGCAAAAATATTTGCTGGTATTTCCTAAACTCGTTATTTCTTAGAAGCTTGGGAACCGCTCTCAATGAAAGTGCTTTTAAACCATCTGTGCCTAGGGCTACTTGAATAGGAAACAAACCATAGAGACAAAATGAGAACTCCTTTATTTTGTCAAGTTTCAAAGAGCTACTACAAACCATGTTGGATTTAGAGTTCCAAATTCATCTATCTATATAGCAGAGAACAGAGTGAAACCTATATAAAAAAATTGCTACTGTAGACGAACGCTTCAACCTAGAAGAACAAAATTTGGTGAGGGAAGTGGTATTTGTGTACTGATCATTACCACCAAGTATCATCAAGATTGAGTGAAAAATATTTGCTGGTATTTCGGAAAATCGTTGTTTCTTGGAAGCTTGGCAACCCCTCTCAATGAAACTGCTTTTCCACAGTCTCTGCTTAGGGCTACTTGAATCGGAAACAAATCATCGAGACAAAACTGAGAACTCCTTTATTTTTTCAAGTTTTAAAGAGCTACTACAAACCATATAGGATTTAGAGTTCCAAATTCATCTGTCTATATAGTAGAGAACAGAGTGAAACCTAAATATAAAAACTGCTACTGTAGACGAACGCTTCAACCTAGAAGAACAAAATTTGGTGAGCCAAGTGGGATTTGTGTAGTGATCATTACCACCAAGTGTCGTCAAGATTGCGTGAAAAAATATTAGCTGGTATTTCGGAAACTCGTTATTTCTTAGAAGATTGGCAACCGCTCTCAATGAAAGTGCTTTTCCACAGTCAGTGCCTAGGGCTACTTGAAGAGGAAACAATCCATAGAGACAAAACTGAGAACTCCTTTATTTTGTCATGTCTCCAAGAGCTACTACAAACCATGTTGGATTCAGAGTTCCAAATTCATCTATTTATATAGGAGAGTACAGAGGGAAACCTAACAATAAAAAATGCTACTGTAAACGAACGCTTCCACCAAGAAGAACAAAATTTGGTGAGCGAAGTGGGATTTGTGTACTTGTCATTACCACCAAGTTTCATCAAGTTGGGTGAAAAAATATTTCCTGGTATTTCGGAAACTCCTTATTTCTTAGAAGCTTGGCAACCCCTCTCAATGAAAGTGCTTTTCCACAGGCTATGCCTAGGGCTACTTGAAGAGGAAACAAACCATACAGACAAAACTGAGAACTCCTTTATTTTGTCAAGTTTCAAAGAGCTATTACACACCATGTTGGATTTTGAATTCCAAATTCATCTATCTATATAGGACAGAACAGAGTGAAACCTAAATATAAAAAGTGCTACTGTGGACGAACGATTCAACCCAGAAGAACAAAATTTGCTGAGCCAAATGGGATTTGTGTACTGATCATTACCACCAAGTATCATCAACATTGGGTGAAAAAATATTTGCTGGTATTTCGGAAACTCGTTATTTCTTAGAAGCTTGGCAATCCTCTCAATGAAAGTGCTTTTCCACAGTCTGTGCCTAGGGCTACTTCAAGAGGAAACAAACCATAGAGACAAAAATGAAAACTCCTTATTTTGTCAACTTTCAAAGAGCTACTACAAACCATGTTGGATTTAGAGTTCCAAATTAATCTATCTATATAGGAGAGAACAGAGTGAAACCTAAACATAAAAACTGCTACTGGAAACGAATGCTTCAAACTAGAAGAACAAAATTTGTGAGCCAAGTGGGATTTGTGTACTTGTCATTACCACCAAGTATCATCAAGATTGGGTGAAAAAGTATTTGCTGGTATTTCGGAAACTCGTTATTTCTTAGAAGCTTTGCAACCCCTCTCAATGAAATTGCTTTTCCAGAGTCTCTGCTTAGGGCTACATGAAGCGGAAACAAATAATAGAGACAAAACGGAGAACTCCTTTATTTTGTCAAGTTTCAAAGAGCTACTACAAACCATGTTGGATTTAGAGTTCCAAATTCATTATCTATATAGCAGAGAACAGAGTGAAACCTAAATATAAAACTGCTACTGTTGACGTACGCTTCAACTTAGAAGAACAAAATTTGGTGAGTCAATGGGATTTGTGTACTGATCATTACCTCGAAGTATCATCAAGAGTCGGTGAGTAAATATTTGCTGGTATTTCGGAAACTCGTTATTTCTTAGAAGCTTGGCAACCCCTCTCAATGAAAGTGCTTTTCCACAGTATGTGCCTAGGACTACTAAAAGAGGAAACAAAACATAGAGACAAAACTGAGAACTCCTTTATTTTGTCAAGTTTCAAAGAGCTACTACAAACCATGTTGGATTTAGAGTTCCAAATTCATCTATCTATATAGCAGAGAACAGAGTGAATCCTATATAAAAAAACTGCTACTGTAGACGAACGCTTCAACCTAGAAGAACAAAATTTGGTGAGCCAAGTGGAATGTGTACCGATCATTACCACAAAGTATCATCAAGATTGGGTGAAAAAATATTTGCCGGTATTTCTGAAACTCATAATTTCTTAGAAGCGTGGCAACCCCTCTCAATGAAAGTCCTTTACCACAGTCTCTGCTTAGGGCCACTTGAAACGGAAAAAAATCATAGAGACAAAACCGAGAACTCAATTATATTGTCAAGTTTCAAAGAGCTACTACAAACCATATTGGAATTAGAGTTCCAAATTCATCTGTCTATATAGGAGAGAACAGAATGAAACCTAAAAATAAAAACTGCTACTGTAGACAATCGCTTGAACCTTGAAGAACAAAATTTGGGGAGCCAAGTGGGATTTGTGTACCGATCATCACCACCAAGTATCATCAAGATTGGATGAAAAAATATTTGCTCGTATTTCGGAAACTCGTTTCTTCTTAGAAGATTGGCAACCCCTCTCAATGAAAGTGCTTTTCCACAGTCTGTGCCTAGGACTACTTGAAGAGGAAACAAAACATAGAGACAAAACTGAGAACTACTTTATTTTGTCAAGTTTCAAAGAGCTACTGCAAACCATGTTGTATTTAGAGTTTCAAATTAATCTATCTATATAGGAGAGAGCAGAGGGAAACCTAAATATAAAAACTGCTACAGTAGACGAACGCTTCAACCTAGAAGAACCAAATTTGGTGCGCCAATTGGGATTTGTGTACCGATCATCACCACCAAGTATCATCAAGATTCGGTGAAAAAATATTTGCTGGTATTTGGGAAACTCGTAATTTTTTGGAAGTTTGGCAATCCCTTTCAATGAAAGTGCTTTTCCATAGTCTCTGCTGAGGGCTACATGAAGCGGAAACAAATAATAGAGACAAAACTGAGAACTCCTTTACTTTGTCAAGTTTCAAAGAGCTACTACAAACCATATTGGATTTAGAATTCCAAAATCATCTATCTATATAGGAGAGACAGAGTGAAACCTAAATATAAAAACTGCTACTGTAGACGAACGCTTCAAGATAGATGAACAAAATTTGGTGAGCCAAGTGGGATTTGTGTAGTGATCATTACCACCATGTGTCATAAAGATTGCGTGAAAAAATATTTGCTGGTATTTCGGAAACTCTTTATTTCTTAGAAGCTTGGCAATCCCTCTCAATGAAAGTGCTTATCCACAGTCAGTGCCTAGGGCTACTTGAAGAGGAAACAATCCATAGAGACCAAACTGAGAACTCCTTTATTTTCTCAAGTTTCAAAGAGCTACTACAAACCATGTTGGATTTAGAGTTCCAAATTCATGTATATATAGGAGAGAACAGAGTGAAACCTAAAAATAAAAACTGCTACTGTAAACGAACGCTTCAACCTAGAAGAACAAAATTTGGTAAGCCAAGTGGGATTTATGTACTGATCCTTACCACCAAGTATCATCAAGATTCGGGGAAAAGTATTTGCTGGTATTTCAGAAACTCGTTATTTCTTAGAAGCTTGGCAACCCCTCTCAATGAAAGTGCTTTTAAACAGTCTGTGCCTAGGACTACTTGAAGAGGAAACAATACATAGAGACAAAACTGAGAACTACTTTATTTTTTCAAGTTTCAAAGAGCTTCTGGAAACCATATTGGATTTAGAGTTCCAAATTCATCTATCTATATAGGAGAGAACAGAGTGAAACCTAAATATAAAAACTGCTACTGTAGACGAACGGTTCAACCTAGAAGAACAAAAATTGGTGAGCCAAGTGGGATTTGTGGACCGTTCATCACCACCAAGTATCATCAGGATTGGGTGAAAAAATATTTGCTTGTATTTCAGAAACTCGTTATTTCTTAGAATCTTGGCAACCCCTCTCAATGAAAGTGCTTTTCCAAAGTCTGAGACTAGGGCTACTTGAAGAGGAAAGAAACCATAGAGACAAAACTGAGAACTCTTTTATTTTTACAAGTTTCAAAGAGCTTCTACAAGCCATGTTGGATTTAGAGTTCCAAATTCATCTACCTATATAGGAGAGAACAGAGTGAAACCTAAAAATAAAAACTGCTACCGTAGACGAACACTTTCACCTAGAAGAACAACATTTGGTGAGCCTAGTGGGATTTGTGTACTGATCATTACCACCAAGTATCATCCACATTTGGTGAAAAAATTATTTGTTCTTATTTCGGAAACTCGTAATTTCTTTGAAGCTTGGCAACCCCTCTCAATGAAAGTGCTTTTCCACAGTTAGTGACTAGGGCTACTTAAAGAGGAAAGAATCCATAGAGACAAAACTGAGACCTCCTTTATTTTGTCAAGTTTCAAAAGCTACTACAAACCATGTTGGATTTAGAGTTCCAAATTTATCTATCTATATAGGAGAGAACAGAGTGAAACCTAAAAATAAAACTGCTATTGTAAACGAACGCATCAACCTAGAAGAACAAAATTTGGTGAGCCAAGTGGGATTTGTGTACTGATCATTACCACCAAGTATCATGAAGATTGGGTGAAAAAAATATATTCTGGTATTTCGGAAACTCGTTATTTCTTAGAAGCTTGGCAACCCCTTTCAATGAAAGAGCTTTTCCACAGTCTGGGCCTAGGATTACTTGAAGAGGAAACAAACCATAGAAACAAAACTGAGAACTCCTTTATTTTTTCAAGTTTCAAAGAGCTACTAAAAACCATGTTGGATTGAGAGTTCCAAATTCATCTATCTATATAGGAGAGAACAGAGTGAAACCTAAAAATAAAAACTGCTACTGAAACGAACGCTTCAACTTAGAAGAACAAAATTTGGTGAGCCAAGTGGGATTTGTCGACTTGTCATTACCACCACGTATCATCAAGATTGGGTGAAAAAATATTTGCTGGTATTTCGGAAACTCGTAATTTCTTGGAAGCTTGGCAACCCCTCTCAAGGAAAGTGCATTTCCACAGTCTCTGCTTAGGGCTACTTGAAGCGGATACAAATCATAGAGACAAAACTGAGAATTCCTTTAATTTGTCAAGTTTCAAAGAGCTACTACAAACCATGTTGGATTTAGATTTCCAAATTCATCTATCTATATAGGAGAGAACAGAGTGAAACCTAAATATAAAAATTGCTACTGTAGACGAACGCTTCAACCTAGAAGAACAAAATTTGCTGAGCCAAGTGGGATGTGTACCGATCATTACCACAAAGTATCATCAAGATTGGGTGAAAAAATATTTGCCGGTATTTCGGAAACTCGTAATTTCTGGGAAGCGTGGCAACCCCTCTCAATGAAAGTGCTTTACCACAGTCTCTGCTTAGGGCTACTTGAAACGGAAACAAATCATAGAGACAAAACCGAGAACTCAATTATTTTGTCAAGTTTCAAAGAGCTACTACAAACCATATTGGAATTAGAGTTCCAAATTCATCTGTCTATATAGGAGAGAACAGAGTGAAACCTAAAAATAAAAACTGCTACTGTAGACAAACGCTTCAACCTAGAAGAACAAAATTTGGTGAGCCAAGTGGGATTTGTGTACCGATCATCACCACCAAGTATCATCAAGATTGGGTGAAAAAATATTAGCTCGTATTTCGGAAACTCGTTATTTCTAAGAAGCTTGGCAACCCCTCTCAATGAAAGTGCTTTTCCACAGTCTGTGCCTAGGACTACTTGAACAGGAAACAAAACATAGAGACAAAACTGAGAACTACTTTATTTTGTCAAGTTTCAAAGAGCTACTGCAAACCATGTTGTATTTAGAGTTTCAAATTCATCTATCTATATAGGAGAGAACAGAGGGAAACCTGATATAAAAACTGCTACAGTAGACGAACGCTTCAACCTAGAAGAACAAAATTTGTGCGCCAAGTGGGATTTGTGTACCGATCATCACCACCAAGTATCATCAAGATTCGGTGAAAAAATATTTGCTGGTATTTGGGAAACTCGTAATTTTTTGGAAGTTTTTCAATCCCTTTTAATGAAAGTGCTTTTCCATAGTCTCTGCTGAGGGCTACATGAAGCGGAAACAAATAATAGAGACAAAACTGAGAACTCCTTTACTTTGTCAAGTTTCAAAGAGCTACTACAAACCATATTGGATTTAGAATTCCAAAATCATCTATCTATATAGGAGAGACAGAGTGAAACCTAAATATAAAAACTGCTACTGTAGACGAACGCTTCAACATAGAAGAACAAAATTTGGTGAGCCAAGTGGGATTTGTGTAGTGATCATTACTACCATGTGTCATAAAGATTGCGTGAAAAAATATTTGCTGGTATTTCGGAAACTCGTTATTTCTTAGAAGCTTGGCAACCCCTCTCAATGAAAGTGCTTTTCCAAAGTCTGTGCCTAGGACTAGTTGAAGAGGAAAAAAACCAAAGAGACAAAACTGAGGACTCCTTTATTTTGTCAAGTTTCATAGTGCTACTACAAACCATGTTGGATTTAGAGTTTCAAATTCATCTATCAATATAGGAGAGAACAGAGTGAAAACTAAATATGAAAACTGCTACTGTAGACGAACGCTTCAGCCTAGAAGAACCAAATTTGGGGATCCAAATCTGATTTGTGTACTTGTCATTACCACCACGTATCATCAACATTTGGTGAAAAAATATTTGCTGATATTTCGGAAACTCATAATTTCTTGGAAGCTTGGCAAACCCTTTCAATGAAAGTGCTTTCCCACAGTCTCTGCTTAGGGCTACATGAAGCGGAAACAAATCATAGAGACAAAACTGAGAACTCCTTTATTTTGTCAAGTTTCAAAGAGCTACTACAAACCATGATGGATTAAAGTTCCAAATTCATCTATCAATATAGGAGTGAACAGAGTGAAACCTAAATATAAAAACTGGTACTGTAGAGGAACGCGTCAACGTAGAAGAACAAACTTTTGTGAGCCAAGTGGGATTTGTGTACAGATCATTACCACCAAGTATCATCGACATTGGGTGAAAAAATATTTGCTGGTATTTCGGAAACCTATCATTTCTTGGAAGCTTGGCAACCCCTCTCAATGAAAGTGCTTTTCCACAGTCTGTGCCTAGGGCTACTTGAAGAGGAAACAAACCATAGAGACAAAACTGAGAACTCCTTTATTTTGTCAAGTTTCAAAGAGCTACTGCAAACCATGTTGGATTTAGAGTTCCAAATTCATCTATCTATATAGGAGAGAACAGAGTGAAACCTAAAAATAAAAACTGCTACTGTAAACGAACGCTTCAACCTAGAAGAACAAAATTTGGTGAGCCTAGTGGGATTTGTGTACATGTCATTACCACCACATATCATCAACATTTTTTGAAAAAATATTTGCTGCTTTTTCGGAAACTCATAATTTCTTGGAAGCTTGGCAACCCCTTTCAATGAAAGTGCTTTCCCACAGTATCTGCTTAGGGCTACATGAAGCGGAAACAAATCATAGAGACAAAAGTGAGAACTCCTTTATTTTGTCATGTGTCAAAGAGCTATTACACACCATGTTGGATTTAGAGTTCCAAATTCATCTATCTTTATAGGAGAGAACAGAGTGAAACCTAAAAATAAAAACTGCTACTGTAAACGAACGCTTCAACCTACAAGAACAAACTTTTGTGAGCCAAGTGGGATTTGTGTACTGATAATTACCACGAAGTATCATCAAGACTGGGTGAAAAAATATTTGCTGGTATTTCGGAAACTCGTTATTTATTAGAAGATTGGCAACCCCTCTCAATGAAAGTGCTTTTCCACACTCTGTGCCTAGGGCTATTTGAAGAGGAAACAAACCATAGAGACAAAATTGAGAACTCCTTTATTTTGTCAAGTTACAAAGAGCTACTACAAACCATGTTGGATTTAGACTTCCAAATTCATCTATCTATATAGGACAGAACAGAGGGCAACCTAAAAAAAAAAAAAAAAAAAAAAAAAAAAAAAAAAAAAAAAAAACTTCTACTGTAACCGAACATTTCAACCTAGAAGAGAAAATTTGGTGAGCCAAGTGGGATTTGAGTATTGATCACTACAACAAAGTATCATCAACATTTGGTGAAAAAATATTTGCTGCTATTTAAGAAACTCATAATTTCTTGGAAGCTTGGCAACCCCTTTCAATGAAAGTGCTTTCCCACAGTCTCTGCTTAGGGCTGTATGAAGCGGAAACAAATCATTGAGACAAAACTGAGAACTCCTTTATTTTGTCAAGTTTCAAAGAGCTATTACACACGATGTTGGATTTAGAGTTCCAAATTCATCTGTCTTTAAAGTAGAGAACAGAGTGAAACCTAAATATTAAAATTGCTACTGTAGACGAACCCTTCAACCTAGAAGAACAAAATTTGGTGAGCCAAGTGGCATTTGTGTACAGATCATTACCACCAAGTATAATCGACATTGGGTGAAAAAAATATTTGCTGGTATTTCGGAAACTCATTATTTAATTCAAGCTTTGCAACCCCTCTCAATGAAAGTGCTTTTCAAAAGTCTGTGCCTAGGGCTACTTGAAGAGGAAACTAACCATAGAGACAAAACTGAGAACTCCTTTATTTTGTCAACTTTCAAAGAGCTAGTACAAACCATGTTGGATTTCGAGTTCAAAATTCATCTATCTTAAGGGAGAGAACAGAGTGAAACCTGAAAATTAAAACTTGTACTGTAAACGAACGCTTCAACCTAGAAGAACAAAATTTGGTGAGCCATTTGGATTTGTGTACTTGTCATTACCACCACGTATTATCAATATAGCGTGAAAAAATATTTGCTGGTAATTCGGAAACTCGTAATATCTTGGAAGCTTGTGAACCAATTTCAATGAAAGTGCTTTTGCACAGTCTCTGCTTAGGGCTACATGAAGCGGAAAAAATCATAGAGACAAAACTGAGAACTCCTTTATTTTGTCAAGTTTCAAAGAGCTATTACAAACCATGTAGGATTTAGAGTTCCAAATTCATCTATCTCTATAGGAGAGAACAGAGTGAAACCTAAAAATAAAAACGGCTACTGTAGACGAACGCTTCAACCTAGAAGAACAAATTTGATGAGCCAAGTGGGATTTATGTACTTGTCATTACAACCACGTGTCATCAACGTTGGGTGAAAAAATATATGCTGCTATTTTAAAAACTCGTAATTTCTTGGAAGCATGGCAACCCCTTTCAATGAAAGTGCTTTTCCACAGTCACTGCTTAGGGTTACATGAAGCTTAAACAAATCATAGAGACAAAACTGAGAACTCCTTTATTTTGTCAAGTTTCAAAGAGCTATTACACACCATGTTGGATTTAGAGTTCCAAATTCATCTATCTATATAGGAGAGAACAGAGTGAAACCTAAAAATGAAAACTGCTACTGTAAACGAACGCTTCAACCTAGAAGAACAAAATTTGGTGAGCCAAGGGGGACTTGTGTACTGATCATTACCACCAAATATCATCAAGATTGGGTGAAAAAATATTTGCTAGTATTTCAGATACTCGTAATTTCTTGGAAGCTTGGCAACCCCTCTCAATGAAAGTGCTTTTCCACAGTCTGTGCCTAGGGCTACTTGAAGAGAAAACAAACCATAGAGACAAAACTGAGAACTCCATTATTTTGTCAAGTTTCAAAGAGCTACTACAAACCATGTTGGATTTAGAGTTCCAAATTCATCTATCTATATAGGAGAGAACAGAGTGAAACCTAAAAATGAAAACTGCTACTGTAAACGAACGCTTCAACCTAGAAGAACAAAATTTGGTGAGCCAAGTGGGATTTGTGTACTTGTCATTACCACCACGTATGATCAAAATAGGGTGAAAAAAATATTTGCTGGTATTTCAGAAACTCGTAATTTCTTGGAAGCTTTGCAACCCCTTTCAATTAAAGTGCTTTTGCACAGTCTGTGCTTATTGCTACATGAAGCGGAAAGAATAAAAGAGACAAAACTGAGAACTCCTTTATTTTCTCAACTTTCAAAGAGCTACTACAAACCATGTTGGATTTAGAGTTCCAAATTCATCTATCTATATAGGAGAGAACAGAGTGAAACCTAAAAATGAAAACTGCTACTGTAAACAAACGCTTCAACCTAGAAGAACAAAATTTGGTGAGCCTAGTGGGATTTGTGTACTTGTCATTAAAACGACGTATCATCAACATTTGGTGAAAAAATATTTGCTGATATTTCCGAAACTCATAATTTCTTGGAAGCTTGGCAAACAATTTCAATGAAAGTGCTTTCCCACAATCTCTGCTTAGGGCTACATGAAGCGGAAACAATTCATAGAGACAAAACTGAGAATTCCTTTAATTTGTCAAGTTTCAAACAGCTACTACAAACCATGTTGGATTTATATTTCCAAATTCATCTATCTTTATAGGAGAGAACAGAGTGAAACCTAAAAATAAAAACTGCTACTGTAAACGAACGCTTCAACCAAGAAGAACAAAATTTGGTGAACCATTGGGATTTGTGTACTTGTCATTACCAACCCCTTATGATCAACATAGGGTGAAAAATATTTTCTGGTATTTCGGAAACTCCTAATATCTTGGAAGCTTGTCAACCCCTTTCAATGAAAGTGCTTTTGCACAGTCTCTGCTTAGGGCTACATGAAGTGGAAAAAATCATAGAGACAAAACTGAGAACTCCTTTATTTTGTCAAGTTTCAAAGCGCTACTAGAAACCATGTTGGATTTAGAGTTCCAAATTCATCTATCTATATAGGAGAGAACAGAGTGAAACCTAAAAATAAAAACTGCTACTGTAGACGAACGCTTCAAACTAGAAGAACAAAATTTGGTGAGCCAAGTGGGACTTGTGTACTGATCATTACCACCAAATATCATCAAGACTGGGTGAAAAAATATTTGCTGCTATTTCGGAAACTCATAAATTCTTGGAAGCTTGGCAACCACTTTCAATGAAAGTGCTTTCCCACAGTCTCTGCTTAGGGCTGCATGAAGCGGAAACAAATCATAGAGACAAAACTGAGAACTCCTTTATTTTTTCAAGTTTCAAAGAGCTACTACAAACCATGTTGGATTTAGAGTTCCAAATTCATCTATCTATATAGGAGAGAACAGAGTGAAACCTAAAAATGAAAACTGCTACTGTAAACGAACGCTTCAACGTAGAAGAACAAAATTTGGTGAGCCAAGTGGGATTTGTGTAAAGATCATTACCACCACGTATGATCAACATTGGGTGAAAAAATATTTGCTGATATTTCGGAAACTCGTTATTTCATAGAAGCTTGGACACCCCTCTCAATGACAGTGCTTTTCCACAGTCTGTGCCTAGGGCTACTTGAAGAGGAAACAATACATAGAGACAAAACTGAGAACTCGTTTATTTTGTCAAGTTTCAAAGAGCTACTACAAACCATGTTGGATTTAGTGTTCCAAATTCATATATCTATATAGGAGAGAACAGAGTGAAACCTAAAAATGAGTACTGCTACTGTAAATGAACGCTTCAAACTTGAAGAAGAAAATTTGGTGAGCCAAGTGGGAGTTGTGCAATGATCATTACCACCAAGTATCATCAAGATTGGGTGAAAAAATATTTGCTGGTATTTCGGAAACTCGTTATTTTTTAGAAGCTTGGCAACCCCTCTCAATGAATTTGCTTTTCCACAGTCTGTGCCTAGGGCTAATTGAAGAGGAAACAAACCATAGAGACAAAATTGAGAACTTCTTTATTTTGTCAACTTTCAAAGAGCTACTATAAACCATGTTGGATTTAGAGTTCCAAATTCATCTATCTATATAGGAGAGAACAGAGTGAAACCTAAAATTAAAAACTGCAACTGTAAACGAACGCTTCAACCTAGAAGAACAAAATTTGGTGAGCCTAGTGGGATTTGTGTACTTGTCATTAAAACGACGTATCATCAACATTTGGTGAAAAAATATTTGCTGCTTTTTCGGAAACTCATAATTTCTTGGAAGCTTGGCAACCCCTTTCAATGAAAGTGCTTTCCCACAGTATCTGCTTAGGGCTACATGAAGCGGAAACAAATCATAGAGACAGAACTGAGAACTCCTTTATTTTGTCATGTGTCAAAGAGCTATTACACACCATGATGGATTTAGAGTTCCAAATTCATCTATCTTTATAGGGGAGAACAGGGTGAAACCTAAAAAAAAAAACTGCTACTGTAAACGAACGCTTCAACCTAGAAGAACAAACTTTGGTGAGCCAAGTGGGATTTGTGTACTGATAATTACCACCAAGTATCATCAAGACTGGGTGAAAAAATATTTGCTGGTATTTCGGAAACTCGTTATTTATTAGAAGCTTGGCAACCCCTCTCAATGAAAGTGCTTTTCCACACTCTGTGCCTAGGGCTACTTGAAGAGGAAACAAACCATAGAGACAAAATTGAGAACTCCTTTATTTTGTCAAGTTACAAAGAGCTACTACAAACCATGTTGGATTTAGACTTCCAAATTCATCTATCTATATAGGACAGAACAGAGGGCAACCTAAAAAAAAAAAAAAAAAAAAAAAAAAAAAAAAAAAAAAAAAATAAACTTCTACTGTAACCGAACATTTCAACCTAGAAGAAGAAAATTTGGTGAGCCAAGTGGGATTTGAGTATTGATCATTACAACAAAGTATCATCAACATTTGGTGAAAAAATATTTGCTGCTATTTAAGAAACTCATAATTTCTTGGAAGCTTGGCAACCCCTTTCAATGAAAGTGCTTTCCCACAGTCTCTGCTTAGGGCTGTATGAAGCGGAAACAAATCATTGAGACAAACTGAGAACTCCTTTATTTTGTCAAGTTTCAAAGAGCTATTACACACGATGTTGGATTTAGAGTTCCAAATTCATCTGTCTTTAAAGTAGAGAACAGAGTGAAACCTAAATATTAAAATTGCTACTGTAGACGAACGCTTCAACCTAGAGGAACAAAATTTGGTGAGCCAAGTGGCATTTGTGTACAGATCATTACCACCAAGTATAATCGACATTGGGTGAAAAAATATTTGCTGGTATTTCGGAAACTCATTATTTCATTGAAGCTTTGCAAGCCCTCTCAATGAAAGTGCTTTTCCAAAGTCTGTGCCTAGGGCTACTTGAAGAGGAAACTAACCATAGAGACAAAACTAGGAACTCCGTTATTTTGTCAACTTTCAAAGAGCTACTACAAACCATGTTGGATTTCGAGTTCAAAATTCATCTATCTATAAGGGAGAGAACAGAGTGAAACCTGAAAATTAAAACTGCTACTGTAAACGAACGCTTTAACCTAGAAGAACAAAATTTGGTGAGCCATTGGGATTTGTGTACTTGTCATTACCACCACATATTATCAATATAGCGTGAAAAAATATTTGCTGGTATTTCGGAAACTCGTAATATCTTGGAAGCTTGTCAACCAATTTCAATGAAAGTGCTTTTGCACAGTCTCTGCTTAGGGCTACATGAAGCGGAAAAAATCATAGAGACAAAACTGAGAACTCCTTTATTTTGTCAAGTTTCAAAGAGCTACTACAAACCATGTAGGATTTAGAGTTCCAAATTCATCTATCTCTATAGGAGAGAACAGAGTGAAACCTAAAAATAAAAACGGCTACTGTAGACGAACGCTTCAACCTAGAATAACAAATTTGATGAGCCAAGTGGGATTTATGTACTTGTCATTACCATCACGTATCGTCAACGTTGGGTGAAAAAATATATGCTGCTATTTTAAATACTCATAATTTCTTGGAAGCATGGCAACCCCTTTCAATGAAAGTGCTTTTCCACAGTCACTGCTTAGGGTTACATGAAGCGGAAACAAATCATAGAGACAAAACTGAGAACTCCTTTATTTTGTCAAGTTTCAAAGAGCTATTACACACCATGTTGGATTTAGAGTTCCAAATTCATCTATCTATATGGGAGAGAACAGAGTGAAACCTAAATATTAAAATTGTAACTGTAGACGAACGCTTCAGAGTAGAAGAACAAAATTTGGTGTCCCAAGTGGGATTTGTGTACTTGTCATTACCACCACGTATCATCAACATTTGGTGAAAAAATATTTGCTGATATTTCGGAAACTCATAATTTCTTGGAAGCTTGGCAAACCCTTTCAATGAAAGTGCTTTCCCACAGTCTCTGCTTAGGGCTACATGAAGCGGAATCAAATCATAGAGACAAAACTGAGAACTCCTTTATTTTGTCAAGATTCAAAGAGCTATTACACAATATGTTGGATTTAGAGTTCCAAATTCATCTATCTTTATAGGAGAGAACAGAGTGAAACCTAAAAATAAAAACTGCTACTGTAAACGAACGCTTCAACCTAGAAGAACAAAATTTGGTGAGCCATTGGGATTTGTGTACTTGTCATTACCACCACGTATGATCCACATAGGGTGAAAAAATATTTGCTGGTATCTCGAAAACTCGTAATATCTTGGAAGCTTGTCAACCCCTTTCAATGAAAGTGCTTTTGCACAGTCTCTGCTTAGGGCTACATGAAGTGGAAAAAATCATAGAGACAAAACTGAGAACTCCTTTATTTTGTCAAGTTTCAAAGCGCTACTTGAAACCATGTTGGATTTAGAGTTCCAAATTCATCTATCTATATAGGAGAGAACAGAGTGAAACCTAAAAATAAAAACTGCTACTGTAGACGATCGCTTCAAACTAGAAGAACAAAATTTGGTGAGCCAAGGGGGACTTGTGTACTGATCATTACCACCAAATATCATCAAGATTGGGTGAAAAAATATTTGCTAGTATTTCAGATACTCGTAATTTCTTGGAAGCTTGGCAACCCCTCTCAATGAAAGTGCTTTTCCACAGTCTGTGCCTAGGGCTACTTGAAGAGAAAACAAACCATAGAGACAAAACTGAGAACTCCTTTATTTTGTCAAGTTTCAAAGAGCTACTACAAACCATGTTGGATTTAGAGTTCCAAATTCATCTCTCTATATAGGAGAGAACAGAGTGAAACCTAAAAATGAAAACTGCTACTGTAAACGAACGCTTCAACCTAGAAGAACAAAATTTGGTGAGCCAAGTGGGATTTGTGTACTTGTCATTACCACCACGTATGATCAAAATAGGGTGAAAAAAATATTTGCTGGTATTTCAGAAACTCGTAATTTCTTGGAAGCTTTGCAACCCCTTTCAATTAAAGTGCTTTTGCACAGTCTGTGCTTATTGATACATGAAGCGGAAAGAATAAAAGAGACAAAACTGAGAACTCCTTTATTTTCTCAAGTTTCAAAGAGCTACTACAAACCATGTTGGATTTACTGTTCCAAATTCATATATCTATATAGGAGAGAACAGAGTGAAACCTAAAAATGAGAACTGCTACTGTAAATGAACGCTTCAACCTTGAAGAAGAAAATTTGGTGAGCCAAGTGGGAGTTGTGCAATGATCATTACCACCAAGTATCATCAAGATTGGGTGAAAAAATATTTCCTGGTATTTCGGAAACTCGTTATTTCCTAGAAGCTTGGCAACGCCTCTCAATGAAATTGCTTTTCCACAGTCTGTGCCTAGGGCTAATTGAAGAGGAAACAAACCATAGAGACAAAATTCAGAACTTCTTTATTTTGTCAACTTTCAAAGAGCTACTACAAACCATGTTGGATTTAGAGTTCCAAATTCATCTATCTATATAGGAGAGAACAGAGTGAAACCTAAAAATGAAAACTGCTACTGTAAACGAACGCTTCAACCTAGTAGAACAAAATTTGGTGAGCCTAGTGGGATTTGTGTACTTGTCATTAAAACGACGTATCATCAATATTTGGTGAAAAAATATTTGCTGATATTTCCGAAACTCATAATTTCTTGGAAGCTTGGCAAACAATTTCAATGAAAGAGCTTTCCCACAATATCTGCTTAGGGCTACATGAAGCGGAAACAAATCATAGTGACAAAACTGAGAACTCCTTTATTTTGTTAAGTTTCAAAGCTATTACACACCATGTTGGATTTAGAGTTCCAAATTCATCTATCTTTATAGGAGAGAACAGAGTGAAACCTAAAAATAAAAACTCCTACTGTAAACGAACGCTTCAACCAAGAAGAACAAAATTTGGTGAGCCATTGGGATTTGTGTACTTGTCATTACCACCACGTATGATCAACATAGGGTGAAAAAATATTTGCTGGTATTTCGGAAACTCCTAATAATGGAAGCTTGTCAACCCCTTTCAATGAAAGTGCTTTGCACAGTCTCTGCTAGGGCTACATGAAGTGGAAAAAATCATAGAGACAAAACTGAGAACTCCTTTATTTTGTCAAGTTTCAAAGCGCTACTAGAAACCATGTTGGATTTAGAGTTCCAAATTCATCTATCTATATAGGAGAGAACAGAGTGAAACCTAAAAATAAAAACTGCTACTGTAGACGAACGCTTCAAACTAGAAGAACAAAATTTGGTGAGCCAAGTGGGACTTGTGTACTGATCATTACCACCAAATATCATCAAGACTGGCTGAAAAAATATTTGCTGCTATTTCGGAAACTCATAATTTCTTGGAAGCTTGGCAAAACCTTTCAATGAAAGTGCTTTCCCACAGTCTCTGCTTAGGGCTGCATGAAGCGGAAACAAATCATAGAGACAAAACTGAGAACTCCTTTATTTTTTCAAGTTTCAAAGAGCTACTACAAACCATGTTGGATTTAGAGTTCCAAATTCATCTATCTATATATGAGAGAACAGAGTGAAACCTAAAAATGAAAACTGCTACTGTAAATGAATGCTTCAACGTAGAAGAACAAAATTTGGTGAGCCAAGTGGGATTTGTGTAAAGATCATTACCACCACGTATGATCAACATTGGGTGAAAAAATATTTGCTGATATTTTGGAAACTCGTTATTTCTTAGAAGCTTGGACACCCCTCTCAATGAAAGTGTTTTCCACAGTCTGTGCCTAGGGCTACTTGAAGAGGAAACAATACATAGAGACAAAACTGAGAACTCGTTTATTTTGTCAAGTTTCAAAGAGCTACTACAAACCATGTTGGATTTAGTGTTCCAAATTCATATATCTATATAGGAGAGAACAGAGTGAAACCTAAAAATGAGAACTGCTACTGTAAATGAACGCTTCAAACTTGAAGAAGAAAATTTGTTGAGCCAAGTGGGATTTGTGCAATGATCATTACCACCAAGTATCATCAAGATTGGGTGAAAAAATATTTGCTGGTATTTCGGAAACTCGTTATTTTTTAGAAGCTTGGCATCCCCTCTCAATGAAATTGCTTTTCCACAGTCTGTGCCTAGGGCTAATTGAAGAGGAAACAAACCATAGAGACAAAATTGAGAACTTCTTTATTTTGTCAACTTTCAAAGAGCTACTACAAACCATGTTGGATTTAGAGTTTCAAATTCATCTATCTATATAGGAGAGAACAGAGTGAAACCTAAAAATAAAAACTGCTAATGTAAATGAACGCTTCAACCTAGAAGAACAAAATTTGGTGCGCCAAGTGGGATTTGTGTACTTGTCATTACCACCACGTATCATCAACATTTGGTGAAAAAATATTTGCTGCTATTTCGGAAACTCATAATTTCTTGGATGCTTGACAACCCCTTTCAATGAAAGTGCTTTCCCACAGTCTCTGCTTAGGGGTGCATGAAGCGGAAACAAATCATAGAGACAAAACTGAGAACTCCTTTATTTTGTCAAGTTTCAAAGAGCTATTACACACCATGTTGGATTTAGAGTTCCAAATTCATCTGTCTTTAAAGGAGAGAACAGAGTGAAACCTAAATATTAAAATTGCTACTGCAGACGAACGCTTCAACCGAGAAGAACAAAATTGGTGAGCCAAGTGGGATTTGTGTAAAGATCATTACCACCTAGTATCATCAACATTGGGTGAAAAAATATTTGCTGATATTTCGGAAACTCGTTATTTCCTAGAAGCTTGGACACCCCTCTCAATGAAAGTGCTTTTCCACAGTCTGTACCTAGGGCTACTTGAAGAGGAAACAATACATAGAGACAAAACTGAGAACTCGTTTATTTTTCAAGTTTCAAAGAGCTACTACAAACCATGTTGGATTTAGTGTTCCAAATTCATATATCTATATAGGAGAGAACAGAGTGAAACCTAAAAATGAAAACTGCTACTGTAAACGAACGCTTCAACCATGAAGAACAAAATTTGGTGAGCCAAGTGGGAGTTGTGCAATGATCATTACCACCAAGTATCATCAAGATTGGGTGAAAAAATATTTTCTGCTATTTCGGAAACTCGTTATTTCTTAGAAGCTTGGCAACCCCTCTCAATGAAATTGCTTTTCCACAGTCTGTGCCTAGGGCTACTTTAAGAGGAAACAAACCATAGAGACAAAATTGAGAACTCCTTTATTTTGTCAATTTTCAAAGAGCTACTACAAACCATGTTGGATTTAGAGTTCCAAATTCATCTATCTATATAGGAGAGAACAGCGTGAAACCTAAAATTAAAAACTGCTACTCTAAACGAACGCTTCAACCTAGAAGAACAAAATTTGGTGAGCCTTGTGGGATTTGTGTACTTGTCATTACGACCACGTATCATCAACATTTGGTGAAAAAATATTTGCTCCTTTTTCGGAAACTCATAATTTCTTGGAAGCTTGGCAACCCTTTTCAATGAAAGTGCTTTCCCACAGTATCTGCTTAGGGCTACATGAAGCGGAAACAAATCATAGAGACAAAACTGAGAACTCCTTTATTTTGGCATGTGTCAAAGAGCTATTACACACCATGTTGGATTTAGAGTTCCAAGTTCATCTATCTTTATAGGAGAGAAAAGAGTGAAACCTAAAAACAAAAACTGCTACTGTAAATGAATGCTTCAACTTAGAAGAACAAACTTTGGTGAGCCAAGTGGGATGTGTGTACTGATAATTACCACCAAGTATCATCAAGACTGTTTGAAAAAATATTTGCTGGTATTTCGGAAACTCATTATTTATTAGAAGCTTGGCAACCCCTCTCAATGAAAGGGCTTTTCCACACTCTGTGCCTAGGGCTACTTGAAGAGGAAACAAACCATAGAGACAAAATGGAGAACTCCTTTATTTTGTCAAGTTACAAAGAGCAACTAAAACCATGTTTGATTTAGAGTTCCAAATTCATCTATCTATATAGGACAGAACAGAGGGTAACCTAAAAAAAAAAAAAATGCTACTGTAACCGAACGCTTCAACCTAGAAGAAGAAAATTTGTTGAGCCAAGTGGGATTTGAGTATTGATCATTACAACAAAGTATCATCAAGATTGGGTGAAAAAATATTTGCTGGTATTTCGGAAACTCATTATGTATTAGAAGCTTGGCAACCCCTCTCAATGAAAGTGCTTTTCCACAGTCTGTGACTAGGGCTACTTGAAGAGGAAACAATCCATAGAGACAAAACTGAGAACTTCTTTATTTTGTCAAGTTTCAAAGAGCTACTACAAACCAAGTTGGATTTAGAGTTTCAAATTCATCTATCTATATAGGAGAGAACAGAGTGAAACCTAAAAATAAAAACTGCTAATGTAAATGAACGCTTCAACCTAGAAGAACAATATTTGGTGCGCCAAGTGGGATTTGTGTACTTGTCATTACCACCACTTATCATCAACATTTGGTGAAAAAATATTTGCTGCTATTTCAGAAACTCATAATTTCTTCAAAGCTTGGCAACCCCTTTCAATCAAAGTGCTTTCCCACAGTCTCTGCTTAGGGCTGCATGAAGCGGAAACAAATCATAGAGACAAAACTGAGAACTCCTTTATTTTGTAAAGTTTCAAAGAGCTATTACACACCATGTTGGATTTAGAGTTCCAAATTCATCTGTCTTTAAAGGAGAGAACAGAGTGAAACCTAAATATTAAAATTGCTACTGTAGACGAACGCTTCAACCTAGAAGAACAAAATTTGGTGAGCCATTGGGATTTGTGTACTTGTAATTACCACCACGTATGATCAATATAAGGTGAAAAAATATTTGCTGGTATTTCGGAAACTCGTAATATCTTGGAAGATTGTCAACCCCTTTCAATGAAAGTGCTTTTGCACAGTCTCTGCTTAGGGCTACATGAAGCGGAAATAATCATAGAGACAAAACTGAGAACTCCTTTATTTTGTCAAGTTTCAAAGAGCTACTACAAACCATGTTGGATTTAGAGTTCCAAATTCATCTATCTATATAGGAGAGAACAGAGTGAAACCTAAAAATGAAAACTGCTACTGTAAACGAACGCTTCAACCTAGAAGAACAAAATTTGGTGAGCCAAGTGGGATTTGTGCACTGATAATTACCACCAAGTATCATCAAGATTGGGTGAAAAAATATTTGCTGGTATTTTGGAAACTCGTTATTTCTTAGAAGCTTGGCAACCACTCTCAATGAAAGTGCTTTTCCACAGTCTGCACATAGGCTACTTGAAGAAGAAACAAACCACAGAGAGAAAACTGAGAACTCCTTTATTTTGTCAAGTTTCAAAGAGCTACTACAAACCATGTTGGATTTAGAGTTCCAAATTCATCTATCAATATAGGAGAGAACAGAGTGAAAACTAAATATGAAAACTGCTAATGTAGACGAACGCTTCAACCTAGAAGAACCAAATTTGTGGAGCCAAATTGGATTTGTGTACTTGTCATTACCACCACGTATCATCAACATTTGGTGAAAAAATATTTGCTGATATTTCGGAAATTCATAATTTCTTGGAAGCTTGGCAAACCCTTTCAATGAAAGTGCTTTCCTACAGTCTCTTCTTTGGGCTACATGAAGCGGAAACAAATCATAGAGACAAAACTGAGAACTCCTTTATTATGTCAAGTTTCAAAGAACTATTACACACCATGTTGGATTTAGAAATTCCAAATTCATCTATCTTTATAGGAGAGAATAGAGTGAAACCTAAAAATAAAAAGTGCTACTGTAAACGAACGCTTCAACCTAGAAGAACAAAATTTGGTGAGCCAAGTGGGATTTGTGTACTGATCATTACCACCACGTATGTTCTACATAGGGTGAAAAAATATTTGCTGGTATTTCGGAAACTCGTAATATCTTGGAAGCTTGTCAACCCATTTCAATGAAAGTGCTTTTGCACAGTCTCTGCTTAGGGCTACATGAAGCGGAAAAAATCATAGAGACAAAACTGAGAACTCCTTTATTTTGTCAAGTTTCAAAGAGCTACTAGAAATCATGTTGGATTTAGAGTTCCAAATTCATCTATCTATATAGGAGAGAACAGAGTGAAACCTAAAAATAAAAACTGCTACTGTAGACGAACGCTTCAAACTAGAAGAACAAAATTTGTTGAGCCAAGTGGGACTTGTGTACTGATCATTACCACCAAATATCATCAAGATTGGGTGAAAAAATATTCCTAGTATTTCAGAAACTCGTAATTTCTTAGAAGCTTGGCAACCCCTCTCAATGAAAGTGCTTTTACACAGTCTTTGCCTAGGGCTACTTGAAGAGGAAACAAACCATAGAGACAAAACTGGGAACTCCATTATTTTGTCAAGGTTCAAAGAGCTACTAGAAACCATGTTGGATTTAGAGTTCCAAATTCATTAATCTATATAGGAGAGAACAGAGTGAAACCTAAATAGAAAAACTGCTACTGTAGACGAACGCTTCAACCTAGAAGAACAAAATTTGGGGAGCCAAGTAGGATTTGTGTACTGATCATTACCACCTTGTATCATCAAGATTCGGTGAAAAAATATTTGCTGGTATTTTGGAAACTCGTTATTTCTTAGAAGCTTGGCAACCCCTCTCAATGAAAGTGCTTTTCCACAGTCTGTGCCTAGGGCTACATGAAGAGAAAACAAACCATAGAGACAAAACTGAGAACTCCTTTATTTTGTCAAGTTTCAAAGAGCTACTACAAACCCTGTTGGATTTAGAGTTCCAAATTCATCTATCTATATAGGAGAAAACAGAGGGAAACCTAAAAATAAAAACTGCTACTGTAAACGAACGCTTCAACCTAGAAGATGTAAATTTGTTGATCCAAGTGGGATTTGAGTACTGATCATTACCACAAAGTATCATCAAGATTGGGTGAAAAAATATTTGGTGGTATTTCGGAAACTCCTTATATCTTAGAAGCTTGGCAACCACTCTCAATGAAAGTGCTTTTCCACAGTCTGTGCCTAGGGCTACTTGAAGAGGAAACAATCCATAGAGACTTAACTTAAAATTAGTTTATTTTGTCAAGTTTCAAAGAGATACTACAAACCATGTTGGATTTAGTGTTCCAAATTCATCTATCTATATAGGAGAGAACAGAGTGAACCCTAAAAATTAAAACTGCTACTGTAAACGAACGCTTCAACCTAGAAGAACAAAATTTGGTGAGCCAAGTGGGATTTGTGCACTGATAATTACCACCATGTATCATCAAGATTGGGTGAAAAAATATTTGCTGGTATTTTGGAAACTCGTTATTTCTTAGAAGCATGGCAACCCCTCTCAATGAAAGTGCTTTTCCACAGTCTGCGCATAGGACTACTTGAAGAGGAAGCAAACCACAGAGAGAAAACTGAGAACTCCTTTATTTTGTCAAGTTTCAAAGAGCTACTACAAACCATGTTGGATTTAGAGTTCCAAATTCATCTATCAATATAGGAGAGAACAGAGTGAAAACTAAATATGAAAACTGCTACTGTAGACGAACGCTTCAACCTAGAAGAACCAAATTTGTGGAGCCAAATGGGATTTGTGTACTTGTCATTACCACCACGTATCATCAACATTTGGTGAAAAAATATTTGCTGATATTTCGGAAATTCTTAATTTCTTGGAAGCTTGGCAAACCCTTTCAATGAAAGTGCTTTCCTACTGTCTCTTCTTTGGGCTACATGAAGCGGAAACAAATCATAGAGACAAAACTGAGAACTCCTTTATTTTGTCAAGTTTCAAAGAACTATTACACACCATGTTGGATTTAGAGTTCCAAATTCATCTATCTTTATAGGAGAGAACAGAGTGAAACCTAAAATTAAAAAGTGCTACTGTAAACGAACCCTTCAACCTAGAAGAACAAAATTTGGTGAGCCAAGTGGGATTTGTGTACTGATCATTACCACCACGAATGATCAACATAGGGTGAAAAAACATTTGCTGGTATTTCGGAAACTCGTAATATCTTGGAAGCTTGTCAACCCCTTTCAATGAAAGTGCTTTTGCACAGTCTCTGCTTAGGGCTACATGAAGCGGAAAAAATCATAGAGACAAAACTGAGAACTCCTTTATTTTGTCAAGTTTCAAAGAGCTAGTAGAAACCATGTTGGATTTAGAGTTCCAAATTCATCTATCTATATAGGAGAGAACAGAGTGAAACCTAAAAATAAAAACTGCTACTGTAGACGAACGCTTCAAACTAGAAGAACAAAATTTGTTGAGCCAAGTGGGACTTGTGTACTGATCATTACCAACAAATATCATCAAGATTGGGTGAAAAAATATTTCCTAGTATTTCAGAAACTCGTAATTTCTTAGAAGCTTGGCAACACCTCTCAATGACAGTGCTTTTACACAGTCTTTGCCTAGGGCTACTTGAAGAGGAAAGAAACCATAGAGACAAAACTGGGAACTCCATTATTTTGTCAAGGTTCAAAGAGCTACTAGAAACCATGTTGGATTTAGAGTTCCAAATTCATCAATCTACATAGGAGAGAACAGAGTGAAACGTAAATAGAAAAACTGCTACTGTAGACGAACGCTTCAACCTAGAAGAACAAAATTTGGGGAGCCAAGTAGGATTTGTGTACTGATCATTACCACCTTGTATCATCAATACTGGGTGAAAAAATATTTGCTGGTATTTCGGAAACTCGTTATTTCTTAGAAGCTTGGCAACCCCTCTCAATGAAAGTGCTTTTCCACAGTCTGTGCCTAGGGCTACTTGAAGAGAAAAAAATCCATAGAGACAAAACTGAGAACTCCTTTATTTTGTCAAGTTTCAAAGAGCTACTACAAACCCTGTTGGATTTAGTGTTCCAAATTCATATATCTATATAGGAGAGAACAGAGTGAAACCTAAAAATGAGAACTGCTACTGTAAATGAACGCTTCAACCTTGAAGAAGAAAATTTGGTGAGCCAAGTGGGAGTTGTGCAATGATCATTACCACCAAGTATCATCAAGATTGGGTGAAAAAATATTTGCTGGTATTTCGGAAACTCGTTATTTTTTAGAAGCTTGGCAACCCCTCTCAATGAAATTGCTTTTCCACAGTCTGTGCCTAGGGCTAATTGAAGAGGAAACAAACCATAGAGACAAAATTGAGAACTCCTTTATTTTGTCAATTTTCAAAGAGCTACTACAAACCATGTTGGATTTAGAGTTCCAAATTCATCTATCTATATAGGAGAGAACAGCGTGAAACCTAAAATTAAAAACTGCTACTCTAAACGAACGCTTCAACCTAGAAGAACAAAATTTGGTGAGCCTTGTGGGATTTGTGTACTTGTCATTACGACCACGTATCATCAACATTTGGTGAAAAAATATTTGCTCCTTTTTCGGAAACTCATAATTTCTTGGAAGCTTGGCAACCCTTTTCAATCAAAGTGCTTTCCCACAGTATCTGCTTAGGGCTACATGAAGCGGAAACAAATCATAGAGACAAAACTGAGAACTCCTTTATTTTGGCATGTGTCAAAGAGCTATTACACACCATGTTGGATTTAGAGTTCCAAGTTCATCTATCTTTATAGGAGAGAAAAGAGTGAAACCTAAAAACAAAAACTGCTACTGTAAATGAATGCTTCAACTTAGAAGAACAAACTTTGGTGAGCCAAGTGGGATTTGTGTACTGATAATTACCACCAAGTATCATCAAGACTGTTTGAAAAAATATTTGCTGGTATTTCGGAAACTCATTATTTATTAGAAGCTTGGCAACCCCTCTCAATGAAAGGGATTTTCCACACTCTGTGCCTAGGGCTACTTGAAGAGGAAACAAACCATAGAGACAAAATGGAGAACTCCTTTATTTTGTCAAGTTACAAAGAGCTACTAAAACCATGTTTGATTTAGAGTTCCAAATTCATCTATCTATATAGGACAGAACAGAGGGTAACCTAAAAAAAAAAAAATGCTACTGTAACCGAACGCTTCAACCTAGAAGAAGAAAATTTGTTGAGCCAAGTGGGATTTGAGTATTGATCATTACAACAAAGTATCATCAAGATTGGGTGAAAAAATATTTGCTGCTATTTCGGAAACTCATTATGTATTAGAAGCTTGGCAACCCCTCTCAATGAAAGTGCTTTTCCACAGTCTGTGACTAGGGCTACTTGAAGAGGAAACAATCCATAGAGACAAAACTGAGAACTTCTTTATTTTGTCAAGTTTCAAAGAGCTACTACAAACCATGTTGGATTTAGAGTTTCAAATTCATCTATCTATATAGGAGAGAACAGAGTGAAACCTAAAAATAAAAACTGCTAATGTAAATGAACGCTTCAACCTAGAAGAACAATATTTGGTGCGCCAAGAGGGATTTGTGTACTTGTCATTACCACCACTTATCATCAACATTTGGTGAAAAAATATTTGCTGCTATTTCAGAAACTCATAATTTCTTCAAAGCTTGGCAACCCCTTTCAATCAAAGTGCTTTCCCACAGTCTCTGCTTAGGGCTGCATGAAGCGGAAAAAAATCATAGAGACAAAACTGAGAACTCCTTTATTTTGTAAAGTTTCAAAGAGCTATTACACACCATGTTGGATTTAGAGTTCCAAATTCATCTGTCTTTAAAGGAGAGAACAGAGTGAAACCTAAATATTAAAATTGCTACTGTAGAAGAACGCTTCAACCTAGAAGAACAAAATTTGGTGAGCCATTGGGATTTGTGTACTTGTCATTACCACCACGTATGATCAATATAAGGTGAAAAAATATTTGCTGGTATTTCGGAAACTCGTAATATCTTGGAAGATTGTCAACCCCTTTCAATGAAAGTGCTTTTGCACAGTCTCTGCTTAGGGCTACATGAAGCGGAAAAAATCATAGAGACAAAACTGAGAACTCCTTTATTTTGTCAAGTTTCAAAGAGCTACTACAAACCATGTTGGATTTAGAGTTCCAAATTCATCCATCTATATAGGAGAGAACAGAGTGAAACCTAAAAATGAAAACTGCTACTGTAAACGAACGCTTCAACCTAGAAGAACAAAATTTGGTGAGCCAAGTGGGATTTGTGCACTGATAATTACCACCAAGTATCATCAAGATTGGGTGAAAAAATATTTGCTGGTATTTTGGAAACTCGTTATTTCTTAGAAGCTTGGCAACCACTCTCAATGAAAGTGCTTTTCCACAGTCTGCACATAGGCTACTTGAAGAAGAAACAAACCACAGAGAGAAAACTGAGAACTCCTTTATTTTGTCAAGTTTCAAAGAGCTACTACAAACCATGTTGGATTTAGAGTTCCAAATTCATCTATCAATATAGGAGAGAACAGAGTGAAAACTAAATATGAAAACTGCTAATGTACACGAACGCTTCAACCTAGAAGAACCAAATTTGTGGAGCCAAATTGCATTTGTGTACTTGTCATTACCACCAAGTATCATCAACATTTGGTGAAAAAATATTTGCTGATATTTCGGAAATTCATAATTTCTTGGAAGCTTGGCAAACCCTTTCAATGAAAGTGCTTTCCTACAGTCTCTTCTTTGGGCTACATGAAGCGGAAACAAATCATAGAGACAAAACTGAGAACTCCTTTATTATGTCAAGTTTCAAAGAACTATTACACACCATGTTGGATTTAGAGTTCCAAATTCATCTATCTTTATAGGAGAGAATAGAGTGAAACCTAAAAATAAAAAGTGCTACTGTAAACGAACGCTTCAACCTAGAAGAACAAAATTTGGTGAGCCAAGTGGGATTTGTGTACTGATCATTACCACCACGTATGTTCTACATAGGGTGAAAAAATATTTGCTGGTATTTCGGAAACTCGTAATAATTTGGAAGCTTGTCAACCCGTTTCAATGAAAGTGCTTTTGCACAGTCTCTGCTTAGGGCTACATGAAGCGGAAAAAAATCATAGAGACAAAACTGAGAACTCCTTTATTTTGCCAAGTTTCAAAGAGCTACTAGAAATCATGTTGGATTTAGAGTTCCAAATTCATCTATCTATATAGGAGAGAACAGAGTGAAACCTAAAAATAAAAACTGCTACTCTAGACGAACGCTTCAAACTAGAAGAACAAAATTTGTTGAGCCAAGTGGGACTTGTGTACTGATCATTACCACCAAATATCATCAAGATTGGGTGAAAAAATATTTCCTAGTATTTCAGAAACTCGTAATTTCTTAGAAGCTTGGCAACCCCTCTCAATGAAAGTGCTTTTACACAGTCTTTGCCTAGGGCTACTTGAAGAGGTAACAAACCATAGAGACAAAACTGGGAACTCCATTATTTTGTCAAGGTTCAAAGAGCTACTAGAAACCATGTTGGATTTAGAGTTCCAAATTCATTAATCTATATAGGAGAGAACAGAGTGAAACCTAAATAGAAAAACTGCTACTGTAGACGAACGCTTCAACCTAGAAGAACAAAATTTGGGGAGCCAAGTAGGATTTGTGTACTGATCATTACCACCTTGTATCATCAAGATTCGGTGAAAAAATATTTGCTGGTATTTTGGAAACTCGTTATTTCTTAGAAGCTTGGCAACCCCTCTCAATGAAAGTGCTTTTCCACAGTCTGTGCCTAGGGCTACATGAAGAAAACAAACCATAGAGACAAAACTGAGAACTCCTTTATTTTGTCAAGTTTCAAAGAGCTACTACAAACCCTGTTGGATTTAGAGTTCCAAATTCATCTATCTATATAGGAGAAAACAGAGGGAAACCTAAAAATAAAAACTGCTACTGTAAACGAACGCTTCAACCTAGAAGATGTAAATTTGATGATCCAAGTGGGATTTGAGTACTGATCATTACCACAAAGTATCATCAAGATTGGGTGAAAAAATATTTGGTGGTATTTCGGAAACTCCTTATATCTTAGAAGCTTGGCAACCACTCTCAATGAAAGTGCTTTTCCACAGTCTGTGCCTAGGGCTACTTGAAGAGGAAACAATCCATAGAGACTTAACTTAAAATTAGTTTATTTTG
>NW_027515461.1:784213-809149 GCF_048772815.1 Callospermophilus lateralis
ACAGTAGCAGTTTTTATATTTAGGTTTCGCCTCTGTTCTCTCCTATATAGATAGTTGATTTTGGAACTCTAAATCTAACATGGTTTGTAGTAGCTCTTTGAAACTTGATAAAATAAAAAAGTTCTTCAGTTTTGTCTCTATGGTTTGTTTCCTCTTCAAGTAGTCCTAGGCACAGACTGTGGAAAGCACTTTCAATGAGATGGGTTGCCAAGCTTCTAAGAAATAACGAGTTTCCGAAATACCAGCAAATATTTTTTCACAGATCCTTGATGATACTTGGTGGTAATGATCAGTACACAAATCCCACTTTTCTCACCAAATTTGTTCTTCTAGTATGAGGCTTTCGTCTACAGTAAGCAGTTTTTATATTTTGTTCCTTCTGTTTTCTCCTATATAGATAGATGAATTTGGAACTCTAAATCCAACATGGTTTGTAGTAGCTCTTTGAAACTTGGTAAAATAAAAAGTTCTCAGTTTTGTCTCTATGGTTTGTTTCCTCTTCAAGTAGTCCTAGGCACAGACTGTGGAAAGCACTTTCACTGAGATGGGTTGCCAAGCTTCTAAGAAATAACGAGTTTCCTAAATACCAGCAAATATTTTTTCACCCAATCTTGATGATACTTGTTGCTAATGATCAGTACACAAATCCCACTTGGCTCATCAATTTTGTTCTTCTAGGTTGATGCATTCGTCTACAGTAGCAGTTTTTATAGTGAGGTTTCCCTCTGTTCTCTCATATATAGATAGATGAATTTGGAACTCTAAATCCAACATGGTTTGTAGTAGCTCCTTGGAACTTGAAAAAATAATGGAGTTCTCAGTTTTGTCTCTATGGTTTGTTTCCTCTTCAAGTAGCCTTTGGCACAGACTGTGGAAAAGCACTTTCATTGAGAGTGGTTGCCAAGCTTCTAAGACATTCCGATTTTCCGAAATACCAGCAAATATTTTTTCACCCAATCTTGATGATACTTGGTGGTAATGATCAGCACACAAATCCCACTTGGCTCACCAAATTTTGTTCTTCTAGGTTGAAGCGCTCGTCTACAGTAGCAGTTTTTATATTTAGGTTTCCCTCTGTTCTCTCCTATATAGATACATGAATTTGGAACTCTAAATCCAACATGGTTTGTAGTAGCTCTTTGAAACTTGACAAAATAAAGGAGTTCTCAGTTTTGTCTCTATGGTTTGTTTACTCTTCAAGTAGCCCTAGGCACAGTCTGTGGAAAAGCACTTTCATTGAGAGGGGTTGCCAAGCTTCTAAGAAATTACGAGTTTCCGAAATACAAGCAAATATTTTTTCACCCAATCTTCATGATACTTGGTGGTAATGATCAGTACACAAATCCCACTTGGCTCACCAAATTTTGTTCTTCTAGGTTGAAGTGTTCGTCTACAGTAGCAGTTTTTATATTTAGGTTTCCCTCTGTTCTCTCCTATATAGATAGATGATTTTGGAACTCTAAATCCAACATGGTTTGTAGTAGCTCTTTGAAACTTGACAAAATGAAGGAGTTCTCAGTTTTCTCTCTATGGTTTGTTTCCTCTTCAAGTAGCCCTAGGCACAGACTGTGGAAATGTACTTTCATTGAGATGAGTTGAGAAGCTTCAAAGAAATAACGAGTTTCCGAAATACCAGCAAATATTTTTTTCACCCAATCTTGATGATACTTGGTGGTAATGATCAGGACACAAATCCCACTTGGCTCACCAGATTTTGTTCTTCTAGGTTGAAGCGTTCGTCTACAGTAGCAGTTTTTATATTTAGGTTTCCCTCTTCTCTCCTATATAAATAGATGAATTTGGAACTCTAAATCCAACATGGTTTATAGTAGCTCTTTGAAACTTGACAAAATGAAGGAGTTCTCAGTTTTGTCTCTATGGTTTGTTTCCTCTTCCAGTAGCCCTAGGCACAGGCTGTGGAAAAGCACTTTCATTGAGAGGGGTTGCCAAGCTTCTAAGAAATAACGAGTTTCCGAAATACCAGCAAATATTTTTTACCCAATCTTGATGATACTTGGTGGTAATGATCAGTACACAAATCCAACTTGGCTCAAAAAATTTGGTTCTTCTAGGTTGAAGCGTTCGTCTACAGTAGCAGTTTTTATATTTAGGTTTCCCTCTGTTCTCTCCTATATAGATAGTTGATTTTGGAACTCTAAATCTAACATGGTTTGTAGTAGCTCTTTGAAACTTGATAAAATAAAAAAGTTCTCAGTTTTGTCTCTATGGTTTGTTTCCTCTTCAAGTAGTCCTAGGCACAGACTGTGGAAAGCACTTTCAATGAGATGGGTTGCCAAGCTTCTAAGAAATAACGAGTTTCCGAAATACCAGCAAATATTTTTTCACAGAATCTTGATGATACTTGGTGGTAATGATCAGTACACAAATCCCACTTTTCTCACCAAATTTTGTTCTTCTAGTATGAGGCTTTCGTCTACAGTAGCAGTTTTTATATTTTGTTCCTTCTGTTTTCTCCTATATAGATAGATGAATTTGGAACTCTAATTCCAACATGGTTTGTAGTAGCTCTTTGAAACTTGGTAAAATAAAAAAGTTCTCAGTTTTGTCTCTATGGTTTGTTTCCTCTTCAAGTAGTCCTAGGCACAGACTGTGGAAAGCACTTTCACTGAGATGGGTTGCCAAGCTTCTAAGAAATAACGAGTTTCCTAAATACCAGCAAATATTTTTTCACCCAATCTTGATGATACTTGTTGCTAATGATCAGTACACAAATCCCACTTGGCTCATCAAATTTTGTTCTTCTAGGTTGATGCATTCGTCTACAGTAGCAGTTTTTATAGTGAGGTTTCCCTCTGTTCTCTCATATATAGATAGATGAATTTGGAACTCTAAATCCAACATGGTTTGTAGTAGCTCCTTGGAACTTGAAAAAATAATGGAGTTCTCAGTTTTGTCTCTATGGTTTGTTTCCTCTTCAAGTAGCCTTTGGCACAGACTGTGGAAAAGCACTTTCATTGAGAGTGGTTGCCAAGCTTCTAAGACATTCCGATTTTCCGAAATACCAGCAAATATTTTTTCACCCAATCTTGATGATACTTGGTGGTAATGATCAGCACACAAATCCCACTTGGCTCACCAAATTTTGTTCTTCTAGGTTGAAGCGCTCGTCTACAGTAGCAGTTTTTATATTTAGGTTTCCCTCTGTTCTCTCCTATATAGATACATGAATTTGGAACTCTAAATCCAACATGGTTTGTAGTAGCTCTTTGAAACTTGACAAAATAAAGGAGTTCTCAGTTTTGTCTCTATGGTTTGTTTACTCTTCAAGTAGCCCTAGGCACAGTCTGTGGAAAAGCACTTTCATTGAGAGGGGTTGCCAAGCTTCTAAGAAATTACGAGTTTCCGAAATACAAGCAAATATTTTTTCACCCAATCTTCATGATACTTGGTGGTAATGATCAGTACACAAATCCCACTTGGCTCACCAAATTTTGTTCTTCTAGGTTGAAGTGTTCGTCTACAGTAGCAGTTTTTATATTTAGGTTTCCCTCTGTTCTCTCCTATATAGATAGATGATTTTGGAACTCTAAATCCAACATGGTTTGTAGTAGCTCTTTGAAACTTGACAAAATGAAGGAGTTCTCAGTTTTCTCTCTATGGTTTGTTTCCTCTTCAAGTAGCCCTAGGCACAGACTGTGGAAATGTACTTTCATTGAGATGAGTTGAGAAGCTTCAAAGAAATAACGAGTTTCCGAAATACCAGCAAATATTTTTTCACCCAAACTTGATGATACTTGGTGGTAATGATCAGTACACAAATCCCAATTGGCTCACCAAATTTTGTTCTTCTAATTTGAGGCTTTCGTCTACAGTAGCAGTTTTTATATTTAGGTTTCCCTCTGTTCTCTCTTATATAGATAGATGAATTTGGAACTCTAAATCCAACATGGTTTGTAGTACCTCTTTGAAACTCGATAAAATAAAGGAGTTCTCAGTTTTGTCTCTATGCTTTGTTTCCTCTTCAAGTAGCCGTAGGCACAGACTGTGGAAAAGCACTTTCATTGAGAGGGGTTGCCAAGCTTCTAAGAAATTACGAGTTTCCGAAATACCAGCAAATATTTTTTCACCCAATCTTGATGATACTTGGTGGTAATGATCAGTACACAAATTCCACTTGGCTCACCAAATTTTGTGCTTGTAGGTTGATCCGTTCTTCTACAGTAGCAGTTTTTATAGTTAGGTTTCCCTCTGTTCTCTCATATATAGATAGATGAATTTGGAACTCTAAATCCAACGTGATTTGTAGTAGCTCCTTGAAACTTGAAAAAATAAAGGAGTTCTCAGTTTTGTCTCTATGGTTTGTTTCCTCTTCAAGTAGCCCTAGGCACAGACTGTGGAAAAGCACTTTCATTGAGAGGGGTTGCCAAGCTTCTAAGAAATTACGATTTTCCGAAATATCAGCAAATATTTTTTCACCCAATCTTGATGATACTTGGTGGTAATGATAAGAACACAAATCCCACTTGGCTCACCAAATTTTGTACTTCTAGGTTGAAGCGTTCGTCTACATTAGCAGTTTTTATATTTAGGTTTCCCTCTGTTCTCTCCTATATAAATAGATGAATTTGGAACTCTAAATCCAACATGGTTTATAGTAGGTCTTTGAAACTTGAAAAAATAAAGAGTTCTCAGTTTTGTCTCAATGGTTTGTTTCCTCTTCCAGTAGCCCTAGGTTCTGACTGTGGAAAAGCACTTTCATTGAGAGGCGTTGCCAATCTTCTAATAAATTACGATTTTCCGAAATACCAGCAAATATTTTTTCACCCAATATTGATGATACTTGGTGGTAATGATTAGTACACAAATCCCACTTGGCTCACCAAATTTTGTTCTTCTAGGTTGAAGCGTTCGTCTACAGTAGCAGTATTTATATTTAGGTTTCCCTCTGTTCTCTCCTATATAGATAGATGATTTTGGAACTCTAAATCCAACATGGTTTGAAGTAGCTCTTTGAAACTTACAAAATGAAGGAGTGCTCAGTTTTGTCTCTATGGTTTGTTTCCTCTTCAAGTAGCCCTAGGCAGAGTCTGTGGAAAAGCGCTTTCATTGAGAGTGGTTGCCAAGCTTCTAAGAAATTACGAGTTTCCGATATACCAGCAAATATTTTTTCACCCAATCTTGATGATACTTGGTGGTAATGATCAGTACACAAATCCCACTTGGCTCACCAAATTTTGTTCTTCTAGGTTGAAGTGTTCGTCTACAGTAGCAGTTTTTATATTTAGGTTTCCCTCTGTTCTCTCCTATATAGATAGATGATTTTGGAACTCTAAATCCAACATGGTTTGTAGTAGCTCTTTGAAACTTGACAAAATAAAGGAGTTCTGAGTTTTGTCTCTATGGTTTGTTTCCTCTTCAAGTAGCCCTAGGCACAGACTGTTGAAAACTACTTTCATTGAGAGGTGTTGCAAAACTTCTAAGAAATAAAGAGTTTCCGATATACCAGCAAATATTTTTTCACCCAATCTTGATGATACTTTGAGGTAATGATCAGTACACAGATCCCACTTGGCTCACCAAATTTTGTTCTTCTAGGTTGAAGCGTTCGTCTACAGTAGCCGTTTATATATTTAGGTTTCACTGTTCTCTCATATATAGATAGATGAATTTGGAACTCTAAATCCAACATGGTTTGTAGTAGCTCTTTGAAACTTGAAAAAAATAAAGGATTTCTCAGTTTTGTCTCTAGGGATTGTTTCCTCTTCAATTAGCCCTAGGCACACACTGTGGAAAAGCACTTTCATTGAGAGGGGTTGCCAAGCTTCTAAGAAATTTCCAAAATACCAGCAAATATTTTTTCACCCAATCTTGATGATACTTGGTGGTAATGATCAGTACACAAATCCCACTTGGCTCACCAAATTTTGTGCTTCTAGGTTGATCCGTTCTTCTACAGTAGCAGTTTTTATAGTTAGGTTTCCCTCTGTTCTCTCATATATAGATAGATGAATTTGGAACTCTAAATCCAACATGGTTTGTAGTAGCTCCTTGAAACTTGACAAAATAAAGGAGTTCTCAGTTTTGTCTCTATGGTTTGTTTCCTCTTCAAGTAGCCCTAGACACAGACTGTGGAAATGTACATTCATTGAGATGGGTTGAGAAGCTTCTAAGAAATAATGAGTTTCCGAAATACCAGCAAATATTTTTTCACCCAAACTTGATGATACTTGGTGGTAATGATCAGTACACAAATCCCACTTGGCTCACCAAATTTTGTTCTTCTAGTTTGAAGCTTTCATCTACAGTAGCAATTTTTATATTTAGTTTCCCTCTGTTCTCTCCTATATAGATAGATGAATTTGGAACTCTAAATCCAACATGGTTTGTAGTAGCTCTTTGAAACTTGATAAAATAAAAATTCTCAGTTTTGTCTCTATGGTTTGTTTCCTTTTCAAGTAGTCCTAGGCACAGACTGTGGAAAGCACTTTCACTGAGATGGGTTGCTAAGCTTCTAAGAAATAACGAGTTTCCGAAATACCAGCAAATATTTTTTCACCCAATCTTGATGATACTTGTTGCTAATGATCAGTACACAAATCCCACTTGGCTCACCAAATTTTGTTCTTCTAGGTTGATGCATTCGTCTACAGTAGCAGTTTTTATAGTGAGGTTTCCCTCTGTTCTCTCATATATAGATAGATGAATTTGGAACTCTAAATCCAACATGGTTTGTAGTATCTCCTTGAAACTTGAAAAAATAAAGGAGTTCTCAGTTTTGTCTCTATGGTTTGTTTCCTCTTCAAGTAGCCCTATGCACAGACTGTGGAAAAGCACTTTCATTGAGAGGGGTTGCCAAGCTTCTACGAAATTCCGATTTTTCGAAATACCAGCAAAATTTTTTTCACCCAATCTTGATGATTCTTGATGGTAATGATCAGTACACAAATCCCACATGGCTCACCAAATTTTGTACTTCTAGGTTGAAGCGTTCGTCTACAGTAGCAGTCTTTATATTTTGTTTCCCTCTGTTCTCTCCTATATAAATAGATGAATTTGGAACTCTAAATCCAACATAGTTTATAGTAGCTCTTTGAAACTTGACAAAATAAAGGAGTTCTCAGTTTTGTCTCTTTGGTTTGTTTCCTCTTCCAGGAGCCCTAGGCACAGACTGTGGAAAAGCAATTTCATTGAGAGGGGTTCCCAAGTTTCTAAGAAATAACGAGTTTCCGAAATACCAGCAAATATTTTTTACCCAATCTTGATGATTCTTGATGGTAATGATCAGTACACAAATCCCACTTGGCTCACCAAATTTTGTACTTCTAGGTTGAAGCGTTCGTCTACAGTAGCAGTTTTTATATTTAGGTTTTCCTCTGTTCTCTCCTATATAGATACTTGATTTTGGAACTCTAAATCCAACATGGTTTGTAGTAGCTCTTTGAAACTTGACAAAATCAAGGAGTTCTCAGTTTTCTCTCTATGGTTTGTTTCCTCTTCAAGTAGCCCTAGGCACAGACTGTGGAAATGTTATTTCATTGAGATGAGTTGAGAAGCTTCTAAGAAATAACGAGTTTCCGAAATACCAGCAAATATTTTTTCACCCAAACTTGATGATTCTTGGTGGTAATGATCAGTACACAAATCCCAATTGGCTCACCAAATTTTGTTCTTCTAGTTTGAGGCTTTCGTCTACAGTAGCAGTTTTTATATTTAGTTTCCCTCTCTTCTCTCCTATATAGATAGATGAATTTGGACCTCTAAATCCAACATGGTTTGTAGTAGCTCTTTGAAACTTGATAAAATAAAAAAGTTCTCAGTTTTGTCTCTATGGTTTGTTTCCTCTTCAAGTAGTCCTAGGCACAGACTGTGGAAAGCACTTTCACTGAGATGGGTTGCCAAGCTTCTAAGAAATAACGAGTTTCCGAAATACCAGCAAATATTTTTTCACAGAATCTTGATGATACTTGGTGGTAATGATCAGTACACAAATCCCACTTGGCTCACCAAATTTTGTTCTTCTAGTTTGAGGCTTTCGTCTACAGTAGCAGTTTTTATATTTTGTTTCCCTCTGTTTTCTCCTATATAGATAGATGAATTTGGAACTCTAAATCCAACATGGTTTGTAGTAGCTCTTTGAAACTTGGTAAAATAAAAAAGTTCTCAGTTTTGTCTCTATGGTTTGTTTCCTCTTCAAGTAGTCCTAGGCACAGACTGTGGAAAGCACTTTCACTGAGATGGGTTGCCAAGCTTCTAAGAAATAACGAGTTTCCGAAATACCAGCAAATATTTTTTCACAGAATCTTGATGATACTTGGTGGTAATGATCAGTACACAAATCCCACTTGGCTCACCAAATTTTGTTCTTCTAGTTTGAGGCTTTCGTCTACAGTAGCAGTTTTTATATTTTGTTTCCCTCTGTTTTCTCCTATATAGATAGATGAATTTGGAACTCTAAATCCAACATGGTTTGTAGTAGCTCTTTGAAACTTGGTAAAATAAAAAAGTTCTCAGTTTTGTCTCTAAGGTTTGTTTCCTCTTCAAGTAGTCCTAGGCACAGACTGTGGAAAGCACTTTCACTGAGATGGGTTGCCAAGCTTCTAAGAAATAACGAGTTTCCGAAATACCAGCAAATATTTTTTCACCCAATCTTGATGATACTTGTTGCTAATGATCAGTACACATTTCCCACTTGGCTCACCAAATTTTGTTCTTCTAGGTTGATGCATTCGTCTACAGTAGCAGTTTTTATAGTGAGGTTTCCCTCTGTTCTCTCATATATAGATAGAATAATTTGGAACTCTAAATCCAACATGGTTTGTAGTAGCTCCTTGAAACTTGAAAAAATAAAGGAGTTCTCAGTTTTGTCTCTATGGTTTGTTTCCTCTTCAAGTAGCCTTTGGCACAGACTGTGGAAAAGCACTTTCATTGAGAGGGTTTGCCAAGCTTCTAAGACATTACGAGTTTCCGAAATACCAGCAAATATTTTTTCGCCCAATCGTGATGATACTTGGTGGTAATGATCAGCACACAAATCCCACTTGGCTGACCAAATTTTGTTCTTCTTGGTTGAAGCGTTCGTCTACAGTAGCAGTTTTTATATTTAGGTTTCCCTCTGTTCTCTCCTATATAGATAGATGAATTTGGAACTCTAAATCCAACATGGTTTGTAGTAGCTCTTTGAAACTTGACAAAATAAAGGAGTTCTCAGTTTTGTCTCTATGGTTTGTTTCCTCTTCAAGTAGCCCTAGGCACAGTCTGTGGAAAAGCACTTTCATTGAGATGGGTTGCCAAGCTTCTAAGAAATTACGAGTTTCCAAAATACCAGCAAATATTTTATCACCCAATCTTCATGATACTTGGTGGTAATGATCAGTACACAAATCCCACTTGGCTCACCAAATTTTGTTCTTCTAGGTTGAAGCGTTCGTCTACAGTAGCAGTTTTTATATTTAGGTTTTCCTCTGTTCTCTCCTATATAGATAGATGATTTTGGAACTCTAAATCCAACATGGTTTGTAGTAGCTCTTTGAAACTTGACAAAATGAAGGAGTTCTCAGTTTTCTCTCTATGGTTTGTTTCCTCTTCAAGTCGCCCTAGGCACAGACTGTGGAAATGTACTTTCATTGAGATGGATTGAGAAGCTTCTAAGAAATAACGAGTTTCCGAAATACCAGCAAATATTTTTTCACCCAAACTTGATGATACTTGGAGATAATGATCAGGACACAAATCCCACTTGGCTCACCAAATTTGGTTCTTCTAGGTTGAAGCGTTCGTCTACAGTAGCAGTTTTTATATTTAGGTTTCCCTCTGTTCTCTCCTATATAGATAGTTGATTTTGGAACTCTAAATCCCACATGGTTTGTAGTAGCTCTTTGAAACTTGACAAAATGAAGGAGTTCTCAGTTTTCTCTCTATGGTTTGTTTCCTCTTCAAGTAGCCCTAGGCACAGGCTGTGGAAATGTACTTTCATTGAGATGAGTTGAGAAGCTTCTAAGAAATAACGAGTTTCCGAAATACCAGCAAATATTTTTTCACCCAAACTTGATGATACTTGGTGGTAATGATCAGTACACAAATCCCAATTGGCTCACCAAATTTTGTTCTTCTAGTTTGAGGCTTTCGTCTACAGTAGCAGTTTTTATATTTAGTTTTCCTCTGTTCTGTCCTAAATAGATAGATGAATTTGGACCTCTAAATCCAACATGGTTTGTAGTAGCTCTTTGAAACTTGATAAAATAAAAAAGTTCTCAGGTTTGTCTCTATGGTTTGTTTCCTCTTCAAGTAGTCCTAGGCACAGACTGTGGAAAGCACTTTCACTGAGATGGGTTGCCAAGCTTCTAAGAAATAATGAGTTTCCGAAATACCAGCAAATATTTTTTCACAGAATCTTGATGATACTTGGTGGTAATGATCAGTACACAAATCCCACTTGGCTCACCAAATTTTGTTCTTCTAGTTTGAGGCTTTCGTCTACAGTAGCAGTTTTTATATTTAGTTTCCCTCTGTTCTCTCCTAAATAGATAGATTAATTTGGACCTCTAAATCCAACATGGTTTGTAGTAGCTCTTTGAAACTTGATAAAATAAAAAAGTTCTCAGTTTTGTCTCTATGGTTTGTTTCCTCTTCAAGTAGTCCTAGGCACAGACTGTGGAAAGCACTTTCATTGAGAGAGGTTGATTAGATTCTAAGACATTACAAGTTTCCGAAATACCAGCAAATATTTTTTCACCCAATCTTGATGATACTTGGTGGTAATGATCAGCACACAAATCCCACTTGGCTCAACAAATTTTGTTCTTCTAGGTTGAAGCGTTCGTCTACAGTAGCAGTTTTTATATTTAGGTTTCCCTCTGTTCTCTCCTATATAGATAGATGAATTTGGAACTCTAAATCCAACATGGTTTGTAGTAGCTATTTGAAACTTGACAAAATAAAAATTCTCAGTTTTGTCTCTATGGTTTGTTTCCTCTTCAAGTAGTCCTAGGCACAGACTGTGGAAAGCACTTTCACTGAGATGGGTTGCCAACTTGTAAGAAATAACGAGTTTCCGAAATACCAGCAAATATTTTTTCACCCAATCTTGATGATACTTGGTGGTAATGATCAGTACACAAATCCCACTTGGCTCACCAAATTTTGTTCTTCTAGGTTGATGCGTTCATCTACAGTAGCAGTTTTTATAGTGAGGTTTCCCTCTGTTCTCTCATATATAGATAGATGAATTTGGAACTCTAAATCCAACATGGTTTGTAGTAGCTCCTTGAAACTTGAAAAAATAAAGGAGTTCTCAGTTTTGTCTCTATGGTTTGTTTCCTCTTCAAGTAGCCTTTGGCACAGACTGTGGAAAAGCACTTTCATTGAGAGAGGTTGCCAAGATTCTAAGACATTACGAGTTTCCGAAATACCAGCAAATATTTTTTCACCCAATCTTGATGATACTTGGTGGTAATGATCAGCACACAAATCCCACTTGGCTCAACAAATTTTGTTCTTCTAGGTTGAAGCGTTCGTCTACAGTAGCAGTTTATATATTTAGGTTTCCCTCTGTTCTCTCCTATATAGATAGATGATTTTGGAACTCTAAATCCAACATGGTTTGTAGTAGCTCTTTGAAACTTGACAAAATGAAGGAGTTCTCAGTTTTGTCTCTATGGTTTGTTTCCTCTTCAAGTAGCCCTAGGCACAGACTGTGGAAATGTACTTTCATTGAGATGGGTTGAGAAGCTTCTAAGAAATAACGAGTTTCCGAAATACCAGCAAATATTTTTTCACCGAATCTTGATGATACTTGGTGGTAATGATCAGGACACAAATCCCACTTGGCTCACCAAATTTTGTTCTTCTAGGTTGAAGCGTTCGTGTACAGTAGCAGTTTTTATATTTAGGTTTCCCTCTGTTCTCTCCTATATAGATAGATGAATTTGGACCTCTAAATCCAACATGGTTTGTAGTAGCTCTTTGAAACTTGATAAAATAAAAAAGTTCTCAGTTTTGTCTCTATGGTTTGTTTCCTCTTCAAGTAGTCCTAGGCACAGACTGTGGAAAGCACTTTCATTGAGAGAGGTTGATTAGATTCTAAGACATTACAAGTTTCCGAAATACCAGCAAATATTTTTTCACCCAATCTTGATGATACTTGGTGGTAATGATCAGCACACAAATCCCACTTGGCTCAACAAATTTTGTTCTTCTAGGTTGAAGCGTTCGTCTACAGTAGCAGTTTTTATATTTAGGTTTCCCTCTGTTCTCTCCTATATAGATAGATGAATTTGGAACTCTAAATCCAACATGGTTTGTAGTAGCTATTTGAAACTTGACAAAATAAAGGAGTTCTCAGTTTTGTCTCTATGGTTTGTTTCCTCTTCAAGTAGCCCTAGGCAGAGTCTGTGGAAAAGCGCTTTCATTGAGAGGGGTTTCCAAGCTTCTAAGAAATTACGAGTTTCCGAAATACCAGCAAATATTTTTTCACCCAATCTTGATGATACTTGGTGGTAATGATCAGTACACAAATCCCACTTGGCTCACCAAATTTTGTTCTTCTAGGTTGAAGCGTTCGTCTACAGTAGCAGTTTTTATATTTAGGTTTCCCTCTTCTCTCCTATATAAATAGATGAATTTGGAACTCTAAATCCAACATGGTTTATAGTAGCTCTTTGAAACTTGACAAAATAAAGGAGTTCTCAGTTTTGTCTCTATGGTTTGTTTCCTCTTCCAGTCGCCCTAGACACAGACTGTGGAAATGTACTTTCATTGAAATGGGTTGAGAAGCTTCTAAGAAATAACGAGTTTCCGAATTACCAGCAAATATTTTTTCACCCAAACTTGATGATACTTGGTGGTAATGATCAGTACACAAATCCCACTTGGCTCACCAAATTTTGTTCTTCTAGTTTGAAGCTTTCATCTACAGTAGCAGTTTTTATATTTAGTTTCCCTCTCTTCTCTCCTATATAGATAGATGAATTTGGAACTCTAAATCGAACATGGTTTGTAGTAGCTCTTTGAAACTTGATAAAATAAAAATTCTCAGTTTTGTCTCTATGGTTTGTTTCCTCTTCAAGTAGTCCTAGGCACAGACTGTGGAAAGCACTTTCACTGAGATGGGTTGCCAACTTCTAAGAAATAACGAGTTTCCGAAATACCAGCAAATATTTTTTCACCCAATCTTGATGATACTTGGTGGTAATGATCAGTACACAAATCCCACTTGGCTCACCAAATTTTGTTCTTCTAGGTTGATGCATTCGTCTACAGTAGCAGTTTTTATAGTGAGGTTTCCCTCTGTTCTCTCATATATAGATAGATGAATTTGGAACTCTAAATCCAACATGGTTTGTAGTAGCTCCTTGAAACTTGAAAAAATAAAGGAGTTTTCAGTTTTGTCTCTATGGTTTGTTTCCTCTTCAAGTAGCCTTTGGCACAGACTGTGGAAAAGCACTTTCATTGAGAGTGATTGCCAAGCTTCTAAGACATTCCGATTTTCCGAAATACCAGCAAATATTTTTTCACCCAATCTTGATGATACTTGGTGGTAATGATCAGCACACAAATCCCACTTGGCTCACCAAATTTTGTTCTTCTAGGTTGAAGCGTTCGTCTACAGTAGCAGTTTTTATATTTAGGTTTCCCTCTGTTCTCTCCTATATAGATAGATGAATTTGGAACTCTAAGTCCAACATGGTTTGTAGTAGCTCTTTGAAACTTGACAAAATAAAGGATTTTTCAGTTTTGTCTCTATGGTTTGTTTCCTCTTCAAGTAGCCCTAGGCAGAGTCTGTGGAAAAGCGCTTTCATTGAGAGTGGTTGCCAAGCTTCTAAGAAATTACGAGTTTCCGATATACCAGCAAATATTTTTTCACCCAATCTTGATGATACTTGGTGGTAATGATCAGTACACAAATCCCACTTGGCTCACCAAATTTTGTTCTTCTAGGTTGAAGTGTTCGTCTACAGTAGCAGTTTTTATATTTAGGTTTCCCTCTGTTCTCTCCTATATAGATAGATGATTTTGGAACTCTAAATCCAACATGGTTTGTAGTAGCTCTTTGAAACCTGACAAAATAAAGGAGTTCTGAGTTTTGTCTCTATGGTTTGTTTCCTCTTCAAGTAGCCCTAGGCACAGACTGTTGAAAACTACTTTCATTGAGAGGTGTTGCAAAACTTCTAAGAAATAAAGAGTTTCCGATATACCAGCAAATATTTTTTCACCCAATCTTGATGATACTTTGAGGTAATGATCAGTACACAGATCCCACTTGGCTCACCAAATTTTGTTCTTCTAGGTTGAAGCGTTCGTCTACAGTAGCCGTTTATATATTTAGGTTTCACTGTTCTCTCATATATAGATAGATGAATTTGGAACTCTAAATCCAACATGGTTTGTAGTAGCTCTTTGAAACTTGAAAAATAAAGGATTTCTCAGTTTTGTCTCTAGGGATTGTTTCCTCTTCAATTAGCCCTAGGCACACACTGTGGAAAAGCACTTTCATTGAGAGGGGTTGCCAAGCTTCTAAGAAATTTCCAAAATACCAGCAAATATTTTTTCACCCAATCTTGATGATACTTGGTGGTAATGATCAGTACACAAATCCCACTTGGCTCACCAAATTTTGTGCTTCTAGGTTGATCCGTTCTTCTACAGTAGCAGTTTTTATAGTTAGGTTTCCCTCTGTTCTCTCATATATAGATAGATGAATTTGGAACTCTAAATCCAACATGGTTTGTAGTAGCTCCTTGAAACTTGACAAAATAAAGGAGTTCTCAGTTTTGTCTCTATGGTTTGTTTTCCCCTTCAAGTAGCCCTAGACACAGACTGTGGAAATGTACATTCATTGAGATGGGTTGAGAAGCTTCTAAGAAATAATGAGTTTCCGAAATACCAGCAAATATTTTTTCACCCAAACTTGATGATACTTGGTGGTAATGATCAGTACACAAATCCCACTTGGCTCACCAAATTTTGTTCTTCTAGTTTGAAGCTTTCATCTACAGTAGCAATTTTTATATTTAGTTTCCCTCTGTTCTCTCCTATATAGATAGATGGATTTGGAACTCTAAATCCAACATGGTTTGTAGTAGCTCTTTGAAACTTGATAAAATAAAAATTCTCAGTTTTGTCTCTATGGTTTGTTTCCTTTTCAAGTAGTCCTAGGCACAGACTGTGGAAAGCACTTTCACTGAGATGGGTTGCTAAGCTTCTAAGAAATAACGAGTTTCCGAAATACCAGCAAATATTTTTTCACCCAATCTTGATGATACTTGTTGCTAATGATCAGTACACAAATCCCACTTGGCTCACCAAATTTTGTTCTTCTAGGTTGATGCATTTGTCTACAGTAGCAGTTTTTATAGTGAGGTTTCCCTCTGTTCTCTCATATATAGATAGATGAATTTGGAACTCTAAATCCAACATGGTTTGTAGTATCTCCTTGAAACTTGAAAAAATAAAGGAGTTCTCAGTTTTGTCTCTATGGTTTGTTTCCTCTTCAAGTAGCCCTATGCACAGACTGTGGAAAAGCACTTTCATTGAGAGGGGTTGCCAAGCTTCTACGAAATTCCGATTTTTCGAAATACCAGCAAAATTTTTTTCACCCAATCTTGATGATTCTTGATGGTAATGATCAGTACACAAATCCCACATGGCTCACCAAATTTTGTACTTCTAGGTTGAAGCGTTCGTCTACAGTAGCAGTCTTTATATTTTGTTTCCTCTGTTCTCTCCTATATAAATAGATGAATTTGGAACTCTAAATCCAACATAGTTTATAGTACCTCTTTGAAACTTGACAAAATAAAGGAGTTCTCAGTTTTGTCTCTTTGGTTTGTTTCCTCTTCCAGGAGCCCTAGGCACAGACTGTGGAAAAGCACTTTCATTGAGAGGGGTTCCCAAGTTTCTAAGAAATAACGAGTTTCCGAAATACCAGCAAATATTTTTTACCCAATCTTGATGATTCTTGATGGTAATGATCAGTACACAAATCCCACTTGGCTCACCAAATTTTGTACTTCTAGGTTGAAGCGTTCGTCTACAGTAGCAGTTTTTATATTTAGGTTTTCCTCTGTTCTCTCCTATATAGATACTTGATTTTGGAACTCTAAATCCAACATGGTTTGTAGTAGCTCTTTGAAACTTGACAAAATCAAGGAGTTCTCAGTTTTCTCTCTATGGTTTGTTTCCTCTTCAAGTAGCCCTAGGCACAGACTGTGGAAATGTTATTTCATTGAGATGAGTTGAGAAGCTTCTAAGAAATAACGAGTTTCCGAAATACCAGCAAATATTTTTTCACCCAAACTTGATGATTCTTGGTGGTAATGATCAGTACACAAATCCCAATTGGCTCACCAAATTTTGTTCTTCTAGTTTGAGGCTTTCGTCTACAGTAGCAGTTTTTATATTTAGTTTCCCTCTCTTCTCTCCTATATAGATAGATGAATTTGGACCTCTAAATACAACATGGTTTGTAGTAGCTCTTTGAAACTTGATAAAATAAAAAAGTTCTCAGTTTTGTCTCTATGGTTTGTTTCCTCTTCAAGTAGTCCTAGGCACAGACTGTGGAAAGCACTTTCACTGAGATGGGTTGCCAAGCTTCTAAGAAATAACGAGTTTCCGAAATACCAGCAAATATTTTTTCACAGAATCTTGATGATACTTGGTGGTAATGATCAGTACACAAATCCCACTTGGCTCACCAAATTTTGTTCTTCTAGTTTGAGGCTTTCGTCTACAGTAGCAGTTTTTATATTTTGTTTCCCTCTGTTTTCTCCTATATAGATAGATGAATTTGGAACTCTAAATCCAACATGGTTTGTAGTAGCTCTTTGAAACTTGGTAAAATAAAAAAGTTCTCAGTTTTGTCTCTATGGTTTGTTTCCTCTTCAAGTAGTCCTAGGCACAGACTGTGGAAAGCACTTTCACTGAGATGGGTTGCCAAGCTTCTAAGAAATAACGAGTTTCCGAAATACCAGCAAATATTTTTTCACAGAATCTTGATGATACTTGGTGGTAATGATCAGTACACAAATCCCACTTGGCTCACCAAATTTTGTTCTTCTAGTTTGAGGCTTTCGTCTACAGTAGCAGTTTTTATATTTTGTTTCCCTCTGTTTTCTCCTATATAGATAGATGAATTTGGAACTCTAAATCCAACATGGTTTGTAGTAGCTCTTTGAAACTTGGTAAAATAAAAAAGTTCTCAGTTTTGTCTCTAAGGTTTGTTTCCTCTTCAAGTAGTCCTAGGCACAGACTGTGGAAAGCACTTTCACTGAGATGGGTTGCCAAGCTTCTAAGAAATAACGAGTTTCCGAAATACCAGCAAATATTTTTTCACCCAATCTTGATGATACTTGTTGCTAATGATCAGTACACATTTCCCACTTGGCTCACCAAATTTTGTTCTTCTAGGTTGATGCATTCGTCTACAGTAGCAGTTTTTATAGTGAGGTTTCCCTCTGTTCTCTCATATATAGATAGATGAATTTGGAACTCTAAATCCAACATGGTTTGTAGTAGCTCCTTGAAACTTGAAAAAATAAAGGAGTTCTCAGTTTTGTCTCTATGGTTTGTTTCCTCTTCAAGTAGCCTTTGGCACAGACTGTGGAAAAGCACTTTCATTGAGAGGGTTTGCCAAGCTTCTAAGACATTACGAGTTTCCGAAATACCAGCAAATATTTTTTCGCCCAATCGTGATGATACTTGGTGGTAATGATCAGCACACAAATCCCACTTGGCTGACCAAATTTTGTTCTTCTTGGTTGAAGCGTTCGTCTACAGTAGCAGTTTTTATATTTAGGTTTCCCTCTGTTCTCTCCTATATAGATAGATGAATTTGGAACTCTAAATCCAACATGGTTTGTAGTAGCTCTTTGAAACTTGACAAAATAAAGGAGTTCTCAGTTTTGTCTCTATGGTTTGTTTCCTCTTCAAGTAGCCCTAGGCACAGTCTGTGGAAAAGCACTTTCATTGAGATGGGTTGCCAAGCTTCTAAGAAATTACGAGTTTCCAAAATACCAGCAAATATTTTATCACCCAATCTTCATGATACTTGGTGGTAATGATCAGTACACAAATCCCACTTGGCTCACCAAATTTTGTTCTTCTAGGTTGAAGCGTTCGTCTACAGTAGCAGTTTTTATATTTAGGTTTTCCTCTGTTCTCTCCTATATAGATAGATGATTTTGGAACTCTACATCCAACATGGTTTGTAGTAGCTCTTTGAAACTTGACAAAATGAAGGAGTTCTCAGTTTTCTCTCTATGGTTTGTTTCCTCTTAAAGTCGCCCTAGGCACAGACTGTGGAAATGTACTTTCATTGAGATGGATTGAGAAGCTTCTAAGAAATAACGAGTTTCCGAAATACCAGCAAATATTTTTTCACCCAAACTTGATGATACTTGGTGGTAATGATCAGTACACAAATCGCACTTGGCTCACCAAATTTTGTTCTTCTAGTTTGAGGCTTTCGTCTACAGTAGCAGTTTTTATATTTAGTTTTCCCTCTGTTCTCTCCTAAATAGATAGATTAATTTGGACCTCTAAATCCAACATGGTTTGTAGTAGCTCTTTGAAACTTGATAAAATAAAAAAGTTCTCAGTTTTGTCTCTATGGTTTGTTTAGTCTTCAAGTAGTCCTAGGCACAGACTGTGGAAAGCACTTTCATTGAGAGAGGTTGATTAGATTCGAAGACATTACAAGTTTCCGAAATACCAGCAAATATTTTTTCACCCAATATTGATGATACTTGGTGGTAATGATCAGCACACAAATCCCACTTGGCTCAACAAATTTTGTTCTTCTAGGTTGAAGCGTTCGTCTACAGTAGCAGTTTTTATATTTAGGTTTCCCTCTGTTCTCTCCTATATAGATAGATGAATTTGGAACTCTAAATCCAACAGGGTTTGTAGTAGCTATTTGAAACTTGACAAAATAAAAATTCTCAGTTTTGTCTCTATGGTTTGTTTCCTCTTCAAGTAGTCCTAGGCACAGACTGTGGAAAGCACTTTCACTGAGATGGGTTGCCAACTTGTAAGAAATAACGAGTTTCCGAAATACCAGCAAATATTTTTTCACCCAATCTTGATGATACTTGGTGGTAATGATCAGTACACAAATCCCACTTGGCCTCACCAAATTTTGTTCTTCTAGGTTGATGCGTTCGTCTACAGTAGCAGTTTTTATAGTGAGGTTTCCCTCTGTTCTCTCATATATAGATAGATGAATTTGGAACTCTAAATCCAACATGGTTTGTAGTAGCTCCTTGAAACTTGAAAAAATAAAGGAGTTCTCAGTTTTGTCTCTATGGTTTGTTTCCTCTTCAAGTAGCCTTTGGCACAGACTGTGGAAAAGCACTTTCATTGAGAGAGGTTGCCAAGATTCTAAGACATTACGAGTTTCCGAAATACCAGCAAATATTTTTTCACCCAATCTTGATGATACTTGGTGGTAATGATCAGCACACAAATCCCACTTGGCTCAACAAATTTTGTTCTTCTAGGTTTAAGCGTTCGTCTACAGTAGCAGTTTATATATTTAGGTTTCCCTCTGTTCTCTCCTATATAGATAGATGATTTTGGAACTCTAAATCCAACATGGTTTGTAGTAGCTCTTTGAAACTTGACAAAATGAAGGAGTTCTCAGTTTTGTCTCTATGGTTTGTTTCCTCTCAAGTAGCCCTAGGCACAGACTGTGGAAATGTACTTTCATTGAGATGGGTTGAGAAGCTTCTAAGAAATAACGAGTTTCCGAAATACCAGCAAATATTTTTTCACCCAATCTTGATGATACTTGGTGGTAATGATCAGGACACAAATCCCACTTGGCTCACCAAATTTTGTTCTTCTAGGTTGAAGCGTTCGTGTACAGTAGCAGTTTTTATATTTAGGTTTCCCTCTGTTCTCTCCTATATAGATAGATGAATTTGGACCTCTAAATCCAACATGGTTTGTAGTAGCTCTTTGAAACTTGATAAAATAAAAAAGTTCTCAGTTTTGTCTCTATGGTTTGTTTCCTCTTCAAGTAGTCCTAGGCACAGACTGTGGAAAGCACTTTCATTGAGAGAGGTTGATTAGATTCTAAGACATTACAAGTTTCCGAAATACCAGCAAATATTTTTTCACCCAATCTTGATGATACTTGGTGGTAATGATCAGCACACAAATCCCACTTGGCTCAACAAATTTTGTTCTTCTAGGTTGAAGCGTTCGTCTACAGTAGCAGTTTTTATATTTAGGTTTCCCTCTGTTCTCTCCTATATAGATAGATGAATTTGGAACTCTAAATCCAACATGGTTTGTAGTAGCTATTTGAAACTTGACAAAATAAAGGAGTTCTCAGTTTTGTCTCTATGGTTTGTTTCCTCTTCAAGTAGCCCTAGGCAGAGTCTGTGGAAAAGCGCTTTCATTGAGAGGGGTTTCCAAGCTTCTAAGAAATTACGAGTTTCCGAAATACCAGCAAATATTTTTTCACCCAATCTTGATGATACTTGGTGGTAATGATCAGTACACAAATCCCACTTGGCTCACCAAATTTTGTTCTTCTAGGTTGAAGCGTTCGTCTACAGTAGCAGTTTTTATATTTAGGTTTCCCTCTTCTCTCCTATATAAATAGATGAATTTGGAACTCTAAATCCAACATGGTTTATAGTAGCTCTTTGAAACTTGACAAAATAAAGGAGTTCTCAGTTTTGTCTCTATGGTTTGTTTCCTCTTCCAGTCGCCCTAGACACAGACTGTGGAAATGTACTTTCATTGAAATGGGTTGAGAAGCTTCTAAGAAATAACGAGTTTCCGAATTACCAGCAAATATTTTTTCACCCAAACTTGATGATACTTGGTGGTAATGATCAGTACACAAATCCCACTTGGCTCACCAAATTTTGTTCTTCTAGTTTGAAGCTTTCATCTACAGTAGCAGTTTTTATATTTAGTTTCCCTCTCTTCTCTCCTATATAGATAGATGAATTTGGAACTCTAAATCGAACATGGTTTGTAGTAGCTCTTTGAAACTTGATAAAATAAAAATTCTCAGTTTTGTCTCTATGGTTTGTTTCCTCTTCAAGTAGTCCTAGGCACAGACTGTGGAAAGCACTTTCACTGAGATGGGTTGCCAACTTCTAAGAAATAACGAGTTTCCGAAATACCAGCAAATATTTTTTCACCCAATCTTGATGATACTTGGTGGTAATGATCAGTACACAAATCCCACTTGGCTCACCAAATTTTGTTCTTCTAGGTTGATGCGTTCGTCTACAGTAGCAGTTTTTATAGTGAGGTTTCCCTCTGTTCTCTCATATATAGATAGATGAATTTGGAACTCTAAATCCAACATGGTTTGTAGTAGCTCCTTGAAACTTGAAAAAATAAAGGAGTTCTCAGTTTTGTCTCTATGGTTTGTTTCCTCTTCAAGTAGCCTTTGGCACAGACTGTGGAAAAGCACTTTCATTGAGAGAGGTTGCCAAGATTCTAAGACATTACGAGTTTCCGAAATACCAGCAAATATTTTTTCACCCAATCTTGATGATACTTGGTGGTAATGATCAGCACACAAATCCCACTTGGCTCAACAAATTTTGTTCTTCTAGGTTGAAGCGTTCGTCTACAGTAGCAGTTTATATATTTAGGTTTCCCTCTGTTCTCTCCTATATAGATAGATGATTTTGGAACTCTAAATCCAACATGGTTTGTAGTAGCTCTTTGAAACTTGACAAAATGAAGGAGTTCTCAGTTTTGTCTCTATGGTTTGTTTCCTCTTCAAGTAGCCCTAGGCACAGACTGTGGAAATGTACTTTCATTGAGATGGGTTGAGAAGCTTCTAAGAAATAACGAGTTTCCGAAATACCAGCAAATATTTTTTCACCCAATCTTGATGATACTTGGTGGTAATGATCAGGACACAAATCCCACTTGGCTCACCAAATTTTGTTCTTCTAGGTTGAAGCGTTCGTGTACAGTAGCAGTTTTTATATTTAGGTTTCCCTCTGTTCTCTCCTATATAGATAGATGAATTTGGACCTCTAAATCCAACAAGTTTGTAGTAGCTCTTTGAAACTTGATAAAATAAAAAAGTTCTCAGTTTTGTCTCTATGGTTTGTTTCCTCTTCAAGTAGTCCTAGGCACAGACTGTGGAAAGCACTTTCATTGAGAGAGGTTGATTAGATTCTAAGACATTACAAGTTTCCGAAATACCAGCAAATATTTTTTCACCCAATCTTGATGATACTTGGTGGTAATGATCAGCACACAAATCCCACTTGGCTCAACAAATTTTGTTCTTCTAGGTTGAAGCGTTCGTCTACAGTAGCAGTTTTTATATTTAGGTTTCCCTCTGTTCTCTCCTATATAGATAGATGAATTTGGAACTCTAAATCCAACATGGTTTGTAGTAGCTATTTGAAACTTGACAAAATAAAGGAGTTCTCAGTTTTGTCTCTATGGTTTGTTTCCTCTTCAAGTAGCCCTAGGCACAGTCTGTGGAAAAGCCCTTTCATTGAGAGGGGTTTCCAAGCTTCTAAGAAATTACGAGTTTCCGAAATACCAGCAAATATTTTTTCACCCAATCTTGATGATACTTGGTGGTAATGATCAGTACACAAATCCCACATGGCTCACCAAATTTTGTTCTTCTAGGTTGAAGCGTTCGTCTACAGTAGCAGTTTTTATATTAGGTTTCCCTCTTCTCTCCTATATAAATAGATGAATTTGGAACTCTAAATCCAACATGGTTTATAGTAGCTCTTTGAAACTTGACAAAATAAAGGAGTTCTCAGTTTTGTCTCTATGGTTTGTTTCCTCTTCCAGTCGCCCTAGACACAGACTGTGGAAATGTACTTTCATTGAAATGGGTTGAGAAGCTTCTAAGAAATAAAGAGTTTCCGAATTACCAGCAAATATTTTTTTCACCCAAACTTGATGATACTTGGTGGTAATGATCAGTACACAAATCCCACTTGGCTCACCAAATTTTGTTCTTCTAGTTTGAAGCTTTCATCTACAGTAGCAGTTTTTATATTTAGTTTCCCTCTCTTCTCTCCTATATAGATAGATGAATTTGGAACTCTAAATCGAACATGGTTTGTAGTAGCTCTTTGAAACTTGATAAAATAAAAATTCTCAGTTTTGTCTCTATGGTTTGTTTCCTCTTCAAGTAGTCCTAGGCACAGACTGTGGAAAGCACTTTCACTGAGATGGGTTGCCAACTTCTAAGAGAAAACGAGTTTCCGAAATACCAGCAAATATTTTTTCACCCAATCTTGATGATACTTGGTGGTAATGATCAGTACACAAATCCCACTTGGCTCACCAAATTTTGTTCTTCTAGGTTGATGCGTTCGTCTACAGTAGCAGTTTTTATAGTGAGGTTTCCCTCTGTTCTCTCATATATAGATAGATGAATTTGGAACTCTAAATCCAACATGGTTTGTAGTAGCTCCTTGAAACTTGAAAAAATAAAGGAGTTCTCAGTTTTGTCTCTATGGTTTGTTTCCTCTTCAAGTAGCCTTTGGCACAGACTGTGGAAATGTACTTTCATTGAGATGGGTTGAGAAGCTTCTAAGAAATAACGAGTTTCCGAAATACCAGCAAATATTTTTTCACCCAAACTTGATGATACTTGGTGGTAATGATCAGTACACAAATCCCAATTGGCTCACCAAATTTTGTTCTTCTAGGTTGAAGCGTTCGTCTACAGTAGTAGTTTTTATATTTAGGTTTCCCTCTGTTCTCTCCTATATAGATAGATGATTTTGGAACTCTAAATCCAACATGGTTTGTAGTAGCTCTTTGAAACTTGACAAAATGAAGTAGTTCTCAGTTTTCTCTCTATGGTTTGTTTCCTCTTCAAGTAGCCCTAGGCACAGTCTGTTGAAAAGCACTTTCATTGAGAGGGGTTGCCAAGCTTCTAAGAAATTACGAGTTTCCGAAATACCAGCAAATATTTTTTCACCCAATCTTGATGATACTTGGTGGTAATGATCAGTACACAAATCCCACTTGGCTCACCAAATTTTGTTCTTCTAGGTTGAAGCTTTCGTCTACAGTAGTAGTTTTTATATTTAGGTTTCCCTCTGTTCTCTCCTATATAGATAGATGATTTTGGAACTCTAAATCCAACATGGTTTGTAGTAGCTCTTTGCAACTTGACAAAATGAAGGAGTTCTCAGTTTTCTCTCTATGGTTTGTTTCCTCTTCAAGTAGCCCTAGGCACAGACTGTGGAAATGTACTTTCATTGAGATGGGTTGAGAAGCTTCTAAGAAATAACGAGTTTCCGAAATACCAGCAAATATTTTTTCACCCAATCTTGATGATACTTGGTGGTAATGATCAGGATACAAATCCCACTTGGCTCACCAAATTTTGTTCTTCTAGGTTGAAGCGTTCGTCTACAGTAGCAGTTTTTATATTTAGGTTTCCCTCTTCTCTCCTATATAAATAGATGAATTTGGAACTCTAAATCCAACATGGTTTATAGTAGCTCTTTGAAACTTGACAAAATAAAGGAGTTCTCAGTTTTGTCTCTATGGTTTGTTTCCTCTTCCAGTAGCCCTAGACACAGACTGTGGAAATGTACTTTCATTGAGATGGGTTGAGAAGCTTCTAAGAAATAACGAGTTTCCGAAATACCAGCAAATATTTTTTCACCCAAACTTGATGATACTTGGTGGTAATGATCAGTACACAAATCCCACTTGGCTCACCAAATTTTGTTCTTCTAGTTTGAAGCTTTCATCTACAGTAGCAGTTTTTATATTTAGTTTCCCTTTGTTCTCTCCTATATAGATAGATGAATTTGGAACTCTAAATCCAACATGGTGTGTAGTAGCTCTTTGAAACTTGATAAAATAAAAATTCTCAGTTTTGCCTCTATGGTTTGTTTCCTCTTCAAGTAGTCCTAGGCACAGACTGTGGAAAGCACTTTCACTGAGATGGGTTGCCAACTTCTAAGAAATAAGGAGTTTCCGAAATACCAGCAAATATTTTTT